>NC_137190.1:25596774-25624274 GCF_960531495.2 Zeus faber | reverse complement strand
TGTGTTTAGGGACATATAATATATAATGCAACCCACTGGTTGAATGATCAGTGAGATATTCTGCGTGTGCATGTGTGTGTGCGTGTCTCTCTCTCTCCCAAACAAAGTAGAGGGAGCGATCGCTCTCTGCTCCAAACAAAACAAATAAAGACAGCGTGGTTTTGGTCGTAGTGATGCACTCCACAACCTAAATAATCCTACGTACAAGGATGAGCCGAAGGCCTATTTTCTACGTGGCTTAGCTGCAGCTGGAGTCAATATTATAAGGAGTAGTCGTATCCTCAGTATATCTCTTAATGTAGAGATCCCTCCCCACCACCATATAATACGCTGTGATCCTTGTGAGATTCTGGGTGGTGGGCCATCCTGAGCTTTTCATTTCCGCCGCCTCGTCGCCTCTCAATGCTGAAATTTGCTCCTTTCATCAAGTCAATGAAAGAAGCCTCTGACTGAGAAATCATTTTCTGCAAAGGGGAATTTCCAGACCTTTCAAGGACTAGCCCAATACGTTCCGTACATTATTGCACGTTATTCTTTTTAGAGTATTCTGATTTTACACTGCTTAAGAATCTAGCCGGCTGTGCCGTCTTTTAATTTAGTCTTTTTTAAACGGAGTTGGTATGCACACGGCAGCTCAGATAACCAAAATGGAAGGGGTTACTCAAGTGATTCTCTCCGTGTCGTTATGTTTAGAAAGCGAGTACTAATTACACTTTGATTTGAACTATATAATGCCCGGAAGATAATGATCGAGCTTTTTTTCTTTTTACCAGCAAGCTTAAGGGAAGGCGGAGCACCGGGCCGAGATGAAATTGCGTTTTTCAATAGAGGATGAAACGCAATTGTGAAGGTGTTGGATGGATGGGGATTACAGCTTCCCTTCTTGATAGACTTCAATGGAAATTGTAATATTTAATATTTAAAGCTGAAAGAATCATCTGTTAGTGTCTTAATGCTAAATGGAAACGGAATGGAGTGGTCAATACCAGTGGCATTTGGGACCAGGCCAAAATCCATAGATGAATCCAAATGTTGCTCATGATGAACTGTTAAAACACAACAGATGAATGCACATATTATCGCATTATAATGCTCTTGGGTTAGTCAGGGGATTTTACTTCAGTGCAACTCGTCTCTCGATGGCCCTCATGCAGTAATTGAGTAAGTAACGGGGAAACATGGAGCAAATCACTGTATATGAGGAGATTGCCAGCGTTACAGTTTTAAGAGTGTGGTTACGTCGAAGGTTGGATTAATTATATTTACATGGAAAATTTCATCCTAAAAAGGCTGTATTCACAGTATATATGTTTTTATTTTATAAATATCACAAAGAATTAATTTAAAGGTGCAGTGTGTATAATTCAGTGGAACAAAAGGCCCTCTCAAGAGCAACTGTGTGGTTTGTCCGTTCTGGGATACTGTAGAAAAAACATAGCGGCGCAACATGGCAGCCTCCGTGAAGCGTACCCGCTCCCTATGTAGATAAAAACGCCAACACAATGATTCTTAATTTTCCTGGGATTATGCACAAATTAGAACATACTTATGAAGATTATATTCCATTTCTGCCAAATCTGTTCTGTAAATTCTACAACACTGTTATCAGTGACGGGGTGGATAGATTATGCTTGACAAACGGCATCAAACAAACAATTAAACATTAAGTTATCAGTAATAAATAATATATATTAATAAATATTATATTATTTGCAGGCAGCAATGCACAGGGTCCAGGCTAGTCGGTGTGACATGTGTGAGGTGATGATGTTCAAGGCGTATTTGCACCTAGATGACATACAACCAAATAATTCGTTTGTAATGGAATACACACGTAGGTGATATTTTTTTAACAAATCTGACGTTGGTGGTCATTCTCCCTCTCTCTTTTTGGTCTTTTATTGGGGAGTGTGTTTTAAGTGAAGATTGTGCTTATGGTTATTGTTACAACTCATTACAATTCAGGAAGATTGTATACATTGATATCTATGTAATCTCTGTAAATTCTGAAGCTCTCCTCAGAAGCCTATATGTTTATGACATCTAATATGCTGTCCTTTGTTTAATCCAATTATGTTCTGGTAATAAAAAATTTTGCACATGCGTGAAGGGATTATACACGGTTGTCACGTGACAGTTGCGGAGTTGAGGGACGCAGCGTTTTTTACTATCTTCTGCTACAAAGATGGACCGATTTAAATTAAGCTCGGAAGACAGAATGTCGGCACTGCCCCGAATCCAAATTTTATTCATCATGTCTGTGGGTCCATGACATTCATATACCACGGATGTCAATTCTTCATGCACAAAAACAATAGGATCTAATAATATCATAATGGCACCTCCTCTTTATGATGTCGCTTAATTCAACAGTTCATTTGTTTTAGAGGGAACATACGTTGGTGTGATTAATGGTGTTATTCATCTATGCTGCATGTATTCTGTAATATTTGTGATTCAACTTTCAAAAGTTATAAAAATAAATAACATTTTCTCATATCCTATGTTAATAATGAACTTTAAATTAACAGTATTTAGCTTGGCAGATTATTGTTTATTATAGTCTTTAAATTTAATTAAAAATAAATTTAATTTCACAAAATGACTCATGTTGAAGTTGTAGAGATATTTAATCAATTGTAGTTCAAAAAAATCCCACTCAGTCACGCATGAAAATAAGTAATTAAATCAAACTTACATTTCGCTGCGCGATACCAATAATTGCATTATCAATTTACAGATTTTATTTCCCTGTGTTCCCCTTTATTTCGAATAATGAGGAAAGTTAAACCTCAGCACTCAAACAAATGACAAAAAAAATCATGTTGGATGCAGTTGTCTTTTATTCCGATCTACAAGTCTCCATGGAGAAGAAGAATGGGACCTCACCAGAGGGGGAAAATTCCCGGAAAGTAAAAGTTCCTGCCATGTGTTTGCTCCAGCCACAAGCTGATCCAGTGGATTCCACTCAGCACTTGGACCTCTGGCTTGATGTTGACGTGCAGCACCACATGGTTGATTCGAAAACGAAGAGTGGAATTTCACTTTCTGAACCCAGCTTTTCCAGCTGGCCATATTGCGCTGCGGTTCTCCTGAGGTTGAATCCTCTCTTGAGGGCAGACATATGGCTTTACAGGATCTGATGTTTATTCATCTCTCTCTGAATCTGCAATGCCGCAGTTATATGCTAATGTGACTGGGGTGATGTTGGGCGCCTTGCTCTGCTCTCACCTTCTCTGTTCGTTTCATGTAATTGTCATTTTACTTTGCGATGGCCTGGAAAAGGGGGCATACCGTCTCACACTCGCCTGGAATCGTAAATTAGCCGCCCAGCCACCGCAGGCGTCACTGTCAGGCGGGTACACCACTTACACCGTCGGCCGAAGAGGGCTGTAGATTACGCATGCCACGACTGTCCACAAGGTATTGTCTCTGCAGCCTGTTTGTCGCCGTAATTCAATTTAGAGAGTGAATTGGAACTTAACAGGCATTCTCACCTCGATTCTGCCTGACCTCCGAACTGTGACTCATGGTACGGATTTCACACTCTCCGTGCAACCTGTGCAAACATTTTTACATTCGTGAAAACAATACTGTTATTCTATTCCATTAAGAAAAAACCTGAACAGGCGCAAACCATTGCAAGATAAAAATAGAAATTGGGCAACGCATCCATAAATAATAGGTCTGTATAATCCGTGCTTTGTAAAGGCTTCAAATGAATTCATAGTCACTGACCCAGATGGCCGCCCGGTTCAGGCAAACATGCTGGCATTTATAAATGTCAGAGTGAAACTTCCCAGTATGTTAATGCCGACACGGGATCCCGCGTGGCGCGGGCCAACGGGCGTTTCATGCCCCGTCCGCGGGGACAGAAAGAGCAACATTTTCAAGGCAAACCGTGCCAAGGGAAGGCCGGCTTGTGTGCACGAACAACCTCAGAATTTAGAATGAGTCCGAGAGAGAGAGAGGGGGAGAGAGAAGGAGAGAGAGAGAGAGAGAGAGAGAGAGAGAGAGAAGTGCTGCTGCAAGTGAAGGTAGCTGCACTGGTACGGTGCTACGCGCCAGGTTTGTGTGTGTGTGTGTATGTGTGTGTGTGTGTGTGTGTGTGTGTGTGTGTGAGTGTGTGTGTGCGCGCACACGCGTGTGTGTGTTGGTGTGCATCTGAGTGTATCTGGCAGACAGTTGGACAACATTTGTGTGTACATGCGGGAGGATGGGCTGCCGGACGCCGATTGGCTGTGCTGCGTAGTAGGGTGTGGCCAAAAGATAAATGACTGCCCCAGCCACTTGCGCTGTCAGGTTCTGGAGACAGTTACCGAGGCGGGATGGATGTATGCGATAGCACGTTTTCAGGAAGGGAGCACCACATCTTGAGAGGCAGAGGGGGAAACTGATTGAGATAATTAAAAAGAGAGGGAAAGAATGTGAGCCCATGGTGTGTGAGTAAGAGAGAGAGAGAGAGAGAGAGAGAGAGAGAGAGAGAGAGCGAGCAGGCGAGAGTGAGAGAGAGAGAGGGAGAGAGAGAGGTGGAGAGAGGGAGAGAGAGATAGAGCGAGCGAGCAGGCGAGAGAGAGAGACAGAGAGAGAGAGAGAGGTGGAGAGAGGGAAGGGAGGGGGATTGAGTGAGCTCCTGGAAGCCAGGCTGGACGATCGTTCAAACACTGCAGTCTTTCTTGAGCTTCTCTGAGGAAAGTGTCTTGCTGTCTTGGCTTTTTTCCCACCCCCTCTCCCACCCCCCCCCCACACCCCCTCTCTTCCTTTCTTTGTTTTGCTCGACCGTGACTCTGGCGAACACTTTGATCTTCTTTCCGGCCACCTAGAACAGGGAGGGAGGAGAGAAAAAAGGAGGGAAGGTGAGAGGGGAGGAGGACGAGAGGAGGCGGCGAGCGCGCGAACACTTTGCCGCGCCGAGCGGAATGGGGCCGGACACTCATTGCACGCCGTCAGCGCAGCACGGGGAGACGAGCGGCCGGAAAGAGTGAGGAGCAGGACGACAGAGAGAGCGAGAGAGAGAGAGAGAGAGAGAGAGAGGGGAGACGAGTGTGCAGGTGGCGACGTGGAAGTATTCCCTGGAGACTTTGAGACGACGAAGGACCAGCCAGGACAGGGAGGAGGAGGGGGTCCGGGGGGATGCTGGCGCGGTCGGGCGGGGGGCGATGAAGTGCCGGGGGAAAGTCGCCGCCGAGACGTCGCTTTGCAAGCCGGGGGAAAGCTTTGATTTCGGCTGCTTCGCGCCTTGATCGCTCTTCATTTGTTCCTTGATGCTCGTGTCACCGTCCCGTGGCTCCTGCGTGACGTGCAGCCCTCGTTCGGTTTCCTCTCACTTCTCGCGCTCGTCGGTGAAAGCGCGGCGACGCTGAGCCACCCGGGAATTGATGGAAACTCACGCTCGACTCCTGAGTTGAGTTTCGGTGCGTGTGCGAGTCTTGTGAACGGAGGATTTTTTTGGGGGGGAGGGGGCGGGGGGGGGGGGGGGGGGGGGCTGAGGGGGCGCTGGCTGAGTCTTGTGAAACCGGGCACGATCTCCCTGCGTCCTTTAAAGCGGCTCGGACCCCGAAGCTCGGATTTAACGTCCCCAAATTAGCCGGTGTGATTGGACTCTCACAAAAAAAACCTCCTTTCGCGTCGTTGAGCATGACACCCGAGTTTTAGGGATTAGGGCGAGCAAATCGGGGACATGTGGATGTGGGTGTGTGTGTGTGTGTCTGTGTCACGACTCCCTCCTATATACACTGTCGCACAGGTGTTCCGGGATTATGGAAAATCTGTAGCTTAATGAAGCGCTCATGTGGGATTACGGAAAGGACGAAGGTTTTGTGATGACCCGTCTGAAGAGCTCGGACTTTACCTTGTCTTAAACTGAAGGAGCCGAAGGAGCCGAAGGAGCCGAAGGATCCGAAAGAGCCGTAGAAGCCGAAGGAGCTGAACATCTGACGGTGCCTCGAGGTCAAGACCAGGGGCCCACGGTCACCTTTGAGCTGAAACACCTCTGAGGTTCAAACTTTTGGCCCCCCGCGGCACCGCCCAGGACTATATTTAGTTGGACTTTGAGGGACACTCTTAAAAGCTGTTTTGCATCCCAGCGTTCACCATGAGACGCTCAAGCACGGACGAGACCCCGTACAGGCGCAGTCCGTCTCTGGACAGCAAGCCTGGCACGCCGCCGTTTTCCTCTGGCTTCCACCGCTACAGTGGAGAGTTTGAGTACAAGCGGCCCCCATTCGCTTTTGGCTTCCACACGGCGAAAGGTCCGCAGTCATCAAACGGGCGCTACGCCCAGGGCAAGAAGTATGTTGTGTTTTACCTGGACCTCTCCTTCATATTCCTTTTAGAGCTGCGCCGCTGCAGGATGGCTGAAGGTTGCATGATGGGCCTGCGCTATGGGATGGTCTTCTTCAATCTCCTCTTCTGGGTGAGTGCAAATTTTGAAATTCGCTGTGAGCGTGTGCATATGTATGTGTTCCTATGTGTCTGTGGGCGTATGTCTGAGTGTCTGTTCGAAAGGTTCGAGGTAGATTTTATGAGGATAAGCATTTGTTTTGACCCTTTTTTATTTTGGGGTTTTATTTTTGGACGAGCCGCTCCTGTTTCTGTTTCTGTTTATGTTTCTGCGACGACTTGTGTAGGCTTGAAAATCAAGAGATTGAGAGAGATGCAAGAAATTGCAGAGAGAGAGAGAGCAAGAGGGAGATCTTGCATTTAGATTGGGTTTATGAAGCCTGGTATGTGGGTGTCAGGTTGTGCTGTTTCTGATATTCTAGTGTGGGTGTACTTTATTATTTGCAATGAGCTCCAGTGTGTTGAGATTTAGAGTTGACTTGTGTTTATTGACTTTTATATATATTTATTGTGTTTACTTGTGTGTTATTTGGTATCATCTAACATGTCAACCTCTTGCCTGCCAATGATTGGCTCCTCCACCAGAAGCCTCATTTTCTCCCTGGTTGACACTGTTTACCAGAAGGAGCTTTGGTTGAGGTGCGTCTGTGTCGATTTCACACTCATAGCCTAGAATCGGATTCCTCCCAATCACTCTTCAAAGCCTGTCAAGTGTGACCGCTGTGGTGCAAATCAAAAGATCAGTATCTGTCCTTGGTACACTTTTCTTTTGGCCCCCTCTCCATCCTTCATCCTCCTTGCTTTGCTTTGTTCTTGTTGTTCTTGTGGTTTTTCCTTTTTTGTCATTAGTAAAGGAAAGAGACCTTGACCACTAAAATGCGACCTGGCTGCCTGGATTTATTGTCCCCGAGGGAATGTTGACCTCCCCACCATCCTCTATTAGCTGTAAACCACTGTCAAGGAGGTCCAATGTGTTTCTGATTAGGGGGAGGCACTATACAGGCGTGTGTGTGTGTGTGTGTGTGTGTGTGTGTGTGTGTGTGTGTGTGTGTGTGTGTGTGTGTCTGTGGGTGTGTGGGTGTGTGTGGGTGGGTTTCCAGCTGTATGTGCTGTGTGTGTGTGTGTGTGTGTGTGTGTGTGTATGTGTGTGTGTGTGTGTGTGTGTGTGTGTGTGTGTGTGGATGTGTTTCCAGCTGTATGTGCGTGACAACTGACATGGCCAATAAATTAAAAGGGAAGTGCTCCTCAACCATAGATAGCATCTAAAAAGTAATTACAATTTTAGTTAAATTAAAAAATGTGTGCGCCAGTTTCAGACTGTTGCATTTTCACAGATAATAAAGCAATTTCCTGACCGTTTCACACCTCGTACAGCAGTCGGCTCAGTGAAACCCCAATTTGGACGAAGTTATGTTTTGATGTAGTTTTTTTTTCCATTGTATTAGTCTATGATCGGTTTGGGCGGAACAAGCGCAGTTAATTAGCGCACATATGGATATTTGCTAGCCTGCTGTAGGCCACATCACTTCCACAAGCCACGTGCTACTTTACATTCCCATAATAAGTACATTCCCTTATGCGTTCAACTTCACCAGCACTCGGCCCCTTGCTCCGTATTTGAGGTTTATTTAAAAAAAATGATGAGTTTTAAAGCTGTTGAATACATTTCTTCAACATTTCTACATTACATTCAATCGACTACAGAGATTTATTTATTTTTGCCTCAATTAAAAAAAAAAAAAAAAAAAGCATTGCTGGCGGAAATTGAACAATTCATTTTCAGGCCTTGACCCTCGCGATGTGTCGCTCACTGTTGAGTGTGTACCTCTGAACATATCGTGCATGATTAATGATGTCAAGTTGAATTAATTATTCCCGCTCCTCTGGTTCAGCTCATCAGAATGAAGCCAAGTAGAAATTGGTGGTTGGTTGACAGTGTCACTTAAGCTATTATGGTGAAATGCAATGAGATATACACATTGACGATCTCCTTCAGGAAAATACAGCGCCGCGGCCACCACGGATAATCAAACAGGCATATTACCAGGTCAATAAAAAAGGACGGCGCAGCACTGATGAGTTTAACACTTAGGGGGAAAAAAAAAATCTGTGCGGACACTGTTGCCATGACAAAGACTATGAGCTCTACTTTCCAGTCTAATGAGTGAAGGGCACAAGAACAAAATTATTCAAACAAGGACGTTGCGACACTGCAAGACAACGTTAAGACTAGAATATAGAGACTAGAAGAAACGGGTACGGGTGTGCATCTCTCCCTCATAATACTATCCGATAAGTCCTATAATCTAGATACACCGGCTACGATACGATTCAGGGACGATACATTTTAACATAGAATGATTCAGTGAGATTTTACTTGGTGTGATGCGATATGATGCAATCTGATATGGTTCTTAACATTTGCTTAATGTAGACATTCATTTTCCATTATAAATTAAATAAGCCAATTCCATGAAAGTGGCATTGCTTACATTCAAATACATATATTTCATCAAAGGAATCCCGAGTATTTATGTTATTTTATGGCATTGAGATATAATAATATCTAATGTATTGTGATTCTGATATAGTAATACACAGTATAATTAATATTGTAATGAGTCTCGCGTTAGAGGATTGTTGTCAGTTATAATGTGTTTTACTGTTCACAAGTCCTGCGAGAGGGAATTAGTGATGGGCAAAGCATTTCTTTTCAGTGAACTGAACCATTACAATCAGTTAATTAAAAAGATTAGTTCAAAAGATTTGTTCCCCCAATCGTTCGCATGGTCAGTTCTGCTCACTAACACGTGAACCGAGAAAAAGGCCGTTCGTGAAGGATGAGCCAGTGAGCTGAGAAGCTAGTTGGATAAGGATCCGACTATTCATTACTATATAAAAGTTGGTGCTACTTCCAACTTCGCGACTTGAAGACATGAGAGGGAGGAAGAGGGAGCAGGGTGGGCTTGAGCCACTCAGCATCTTATCATTCAGGGCTCACGTTCACTCCGCCGAACGTGCACCGTTCCCTCGCAGTGAAAGGGTCGGAGACGGCCTCAGCCACACCCGTTTTCTTCACAATTGCAGTTTTCACCAGTGCACTATAAACTATGAAAGGTGGTGAGAGTGCAGTGCTTTGAAAAAACTTAAAATGCCTTTTTTGCTCACAAAAAAAGATTTGTTCTTTTGAGCCAATCGTTCGCGAATGACGCAACACTAGAGGGAAGGTGCGCGCACAATCTGGTGCGTGGTTGTGTGTGTGGCGAGACGGAGAGAGAGAGAGAGAGAGAGAGAGAGAGAGTGGGTGCGGAGGGAGAAGTGTTGGGTTGTGTCTTTTGCTCCATTGCCAGTTCAATGGGGTACGTTTTGGCCAAAACAGTAGCCTGGAACGTAACACTAAGCCTACAGTGTGTCATAACAACCACGTGGCTTCTACCGCCGTCTGGTCTCGTCTGGTTCCCAGGCTAGGGCTGCGCCACACACCACAGCTACAATTCGGACAAAATAACCAATGTGGGAATCAAGAATTCATGAGTTTATATGTTTGGTGTCTGTGTATATGGATTGTTTTCCATGTGGATATTAGTTAGTGAAGCCCGACGCGCGCACACACACAGCTTTGTGGTTTTACTGGGATGGACTACTGTATGTGAGGCCGAACTATCTGTGGCAGAGTTGTATGCACTGCTGTGCTGAGTTTATCAAGCAGAACAGTGACTGAATTGAGGTCCACGTGCCTTTTACTATCGGAAGCTTGCAAAGCTTCTGCAGCATCCACCTGCTTTATGCAAAACAGTCGCAAGCACCATTTAGTGAGAGCGACCGTTGTACGGCGCTGGAACTAATGAGCCTTTGAGCATGCAAAATGTCTTTCAGATGAGATGAATATATAGGTTGTTCGGCGGCACAGATCAGCAGCCAGTGATTTTCAGGGTAGTTGCGGTTGTCAGCGCACAGCGGCGGCAGCTCCCGCGCAGAGGGAATGAGCCGTGCACCGATAGGAGGGGAGACCGCGGCTCACGCGGAGCATTCGCATGCAAGGAAGCAGGTTCTCGTCGCAGAGACTCGCCTTTAACAGCGGTGGGCAGCGGCTCAGAGGACGTGGGTGAAGGGCGGTATTGCAGACGAGGGCAACGTAGGAGAAACACTCAAGGACTCAAGGACTGGAGGTTTCAAGCTGTTCGGTGAAAAAAAGATAAAAAAGAGGCCAAGGTGAAGTTCTAACCTGATCAAGCGAGTTGAGGGAGAGATGAGAAGTGCGAGAGAAGGAAGGGGAAATCGGTGCAGTGTGGGAATAAAGGCGCCTCTCTCTGAACTGTTTTCTGTCAGTTTGGTGAGAGGTTGCACTTTATCGGCATGGCACAAGAACTGCTCAGGTACAGGATAGACCTTTGTGACCAGTGAAATGTCTATTGATTAAGAAGAAACTGACTACAGACCAATTAGCCTCTGGTCAAATTGACATGGCAGCTTTAGCTGAGCGATTTACCATATGGTTTCCAGAGAAAAGGGATCCTCCACATGGCATAGCTGATGTATAGTTGCCATTTATAAGAAGAACATCTCTGTGAGCGTAGTAAGCCACAATAAATGATGCGACAGTGAATTTGGATCATCGCCGACTTACCTGGAATTATGTGCGTGTCCGCCCGTTTGGTGCAGTCCAGATACCAAACATAGCAGCGGCGGCGGTTGAAAGGGTTTATTTTTGTCGTGACAAGAGGATGGGGCTGAACTGATGCTGACATGGAGGACTTCTGATGCGAGCGAGAAGGTGGATAGTTCAAGTCGATTACGAAGGTCTTCATTTCCCGCAGTGAGGTTCGGCCGGCGTCGTCCTCGGATTTTCTTTTTCCCGTTGGTGTGGCTGGAGCCTTTCCAGGTTGTTGTAGTTTAAGTAATTTTAGTGTTGTAGCACAGCCTTTTGATGATGACTTGGCAGCATGGCGTCTGACTCTGGACTAATTGAGGTCGCTTCCCCGGCCAGGAAAAAAAAAAGTTATGGGTTGCTGTGACCGACGCCTCGTATCACGGAAATTGTGGGCAAACCGCTTTTCCACTATTTCGGGAGACGTGCCAGTTCATACAGTAAGTGCGATCAGAGAGACAGAGTGGTCAGAGGTCAGAGAGGGACCAGACCGCCTGCCGCTGTGGTTTCCAGGGTTGGACTGTCAGTAAAGACTTCATGATCAGTATTATCCGTTAACAAGACTGTCACTGACCAAGCCAGACACGATGAAGGAGAACAAAGGCAGGGCGATGTCACAAAATGTGTGGATACAACATGGGTTTCTGCAATAGCAAAAGCAGACAGAGCAGGTACATTTTGGCATCTTAAATAGACAGCGTCATTAAGGCCTGGACAGGTTTGGCGCCACTTGACTTGTCAACCAAAATTAGCCCGGCAAGCTGAACTCCGTTTCTGCCACCAATTTGCTATGGCTTCTGTCTGGCTTCAGAAAATTGTTTTGCCATCGACCCATCCATTTTTTTCCCCTTTTAAATTAATTTTGCAATAATATTCAAATAATTCAAATGTTAACATTACTTAAGATCGAAATGGTTCAGATGAGTTAGTTCCATGATGAATAGCTAACATTACATAGCCCTGATTTCTTGTCACATTATGCATCAGTTATTTTTTGATAAATACAGAGCCAGAGCCACAGCAGCAACACAACTGTGCTGGACTCATCTGTGACAGAGAAGAGAAAGGGAGTTCAAGGCCGTGTCCGTTGCTAGTATGTCTAGTATGTCACCACACATACAAAATGAGCTCTACCGTTGCCTCTGGGTGACGAAGACAAAGGGTTGGCCGTAGCAATTGAAAACTACACAATATAAATAGCGTTCTCTCAATTTATGTAACATTCAAGAGAGAGGTGTGTTTGAACGGGGAAATGCTGACTGGGATACACTAATCATTTCCATAAGTTCCACAGAACGTGGAGTACAGATGCACATGCAACGTTTAAAATGCAATGCCGAGTTAAGACCACGTGATTCTGGGTACATTTTCTGCTTGCCGACAAGGTTCTGGAGCTCGTCAAGCCAAGCCCCAGATTGGAGGAAAATCACAGCGCGATCTTAAGCGAGGAGGGTGTGGTATGAACTGCTCATGGCGCTTACCCCGGTGACATGTCAAGCATGTTTAATATCTGGTCGTATCGGGATCGAGTCGGGAGTGACACAATGAGCTACAGACAATGAGAGCGGACAGGGGTGAGGGGAGGAGTCGAGGCGGGGAGACGGCAGTGCACGGAAGCAGCAGCCAGAAACACACAGCATACCTATTTTACTTTTCTCCTCTTAGTTTTTAAAATATTTCTTATTTGAATTCGGATTTTATTCTTTACAGTGATCAAGAATATAAAAAAATTAAAATAAAAAATCCTGGTATTGTGTCATTTTCGGTGTCAATTCTCACGTGTGTTTCCATGACAAAACGTTGCTTGGAGACCCGACAGACGCATTGGGGATTCCTCCTGGTGAAAGATCTTGTAATGTGTGACCCCGTGTCACCGATCAGTCATGTAGTGTGCAAACCACAAGACTGAAAGTTGAGTAGTGTGAACAGTACAGCGATCCAACGACTTTGACAGTCAAGTTGTGTGCCCAAGGGCGTAACATGCGATCAGCAACCGGACGTTTTTTTGTTTACTAGACAGGGTTTTTTTTGTTTTCTCTACTTCAACCATTTTTTTTCCATCAGTCAAGTCAAGTACATTTATACAGCCCTGAATCACAATACAGTCTCAAAGGGCTTCACAAACCCACATTTCACAAACTCACGCTCCGGAGCACCGAACACGAACGAGTACTTAAAAAAGTAGATTCAACGGAAATCGAAGGCTAAAGTATGCGAATAAATGCAAAGTAGTTTAAGCGATAGAACTTCACAAAACAGCAGAAGTCTACGGGGTGCAGCACTCGTTGCCGCAGACCAGTGGCATCACCGGGGGGGACGGGACGCAGACGCCGGAGAGCGGAAGTACGGAGCGGTGCATGGACAGAGCTCAGTCACGTGCCTGCACGAAGAGGATGCATGTGGACGTATGCAACTCTTTTTTTATAAAAAACAATACATTTCTGCTGAAACACTGCACAAAAATTGAATAGACAGTCATTTTGGTGTCACTGCCCTCTCTCCCGCTGCGGTCCGCACCGCCCACACCCGCCTAGTGATGCCGCTGTGCTGTCCCAAAACAAGGCTAAAGTCAGACCAGTGTCTTTTTATTTTTCTTTAAGTCTTGAAATTATACAACGTCATTTTAAAACAAAAACCTCTGCTGGTGCTACATGTACGCAGCATCTTGGTTTTTCCCGTTGTGCTTAATATGCAGTTATTGCCTCGTATTTGACTGAATATTTGACTGAATATTCCCTTCTTCTTCTTTCTTTCTTGTCTGGGGCTTTAAAAAAGGCAATAAATTCCCAATCGGACTGGGCCCATTTACTTGTAAGAAACCGGCAACTGGAATCGGCCATGAAAAGTCGTGATCGGTGCATCCCTAGAGCGGAGTCCTGCAGTCTCTTGGTTTGGACAGGTCTCGTGGCAATCCTCCATACGGTCCCAAACTGACGGCAAAACGAGCCGAGTGACCCCATCACTCAAAGCTCCAAACCGTCTCACTCAAATCAATTTGCGTGCATGCCATTCCTCGAACCCATATTAGCACGCACACGTGGGCGGAGAGAGTCTTACGCCTTATCAGGTGCAGAGCGACGCACAGGCGCCGGGCTTACTGAGCTGTCAAACGAGACCAGTAAATTTAGTTTGCTGTCGTGAACTTTTGCACTTCTGTTCGTACGTCTTGATGTTGCGCCACACAAAACAATATCTCACTAATAAAGGAAGGAACCTCTGTGTGTATGTATGTATGTTAAGCTTGGGCCGATATTCTATTATTTTGAATATCGCAATATTTGCCACCATATGAGATATTTTCGGTATCACTTAGAGGATCATTCCCCCCGTCTGTCCATCCGTCTGTCTGTCCATCCGTCTGTCCATCTGTCCGTCTCTCTGTCTGTCCATCCATCCGTCTGTCTGTCCATCCGTCCGCCTGTCTGTCCGTCCGTCTGTCATCCATCCGTCTGTCTGTCCGTCTGTCTGTCCATCCGCCCGCCTGTCTGTCCATCCGTCCATCTTTCTGTCCATCCGTCTGTCCGTCCGTCCTTCCATCCGTCCGTCTGTCCATTCGTCTGTCCATCTGTCCATCTGTCCATCTGTCTGCATGCTGCGTTATCATTATTTTCAAATAAAATGATTTTTTTGATTTAAAAAAATGTGGTTCTTTGTTTTTTACAAAAATTAGTCTTGAAAAAGGGGGGTCGTCTTATAATCGGGTATATTCAATAAGGGATATTCCTCAATAAAAGATGAACGTAACATTTGAGAAACAGGCTTCTTGTAGCATAACAAAAATAGAATATGAAGGCGTGGAGGCTACTTTAATGGGAAAAGAAATTGCGCTCCGTCCGTCTGTCACATGCTAAACCGTTGCTCCGCCAGGTGCTAGCAGCATTGACATAATCCCTCAAGTAGCCTGATATCAGACAGAACTGTCAAGTCGTTACGCTCCGTTTCCATCTTCATAAGAATCGGTCAACCCCACGGAGTGGGCGGGTTCAGAGGTGTGGACCCAGGCAAAAGGGAAAGGCGACAGTAAATCAATCTTCAGCGGTGTGCCGCCATGTTGGATCAGAGAACACGCCACATGGTGGGAGAGCGGAGCGCGCTGTGATGTCGTGAGAAGTTCTCGCAAGACCACAGCGTCAGCGTCGCTGATTGTTCAGTTAATAGTTTAATTATTTCGAATTTATTTAATAAAAAATGTTTTTTAATGTTAGAATTTTTTCAATATTGTGCATTGCGATATTTAGGTGGGACTGTGGGACTGCAACATATAACAACGCCCAAGCGTAATGTACAGTATATATGTATGTATGTATGTATGTATGTATGTATGTCTGTATGTATGGATGTATGTATGGATGTATGGATGTCCTTTGATTATCTCGACAACCGTTCATCCGATCTACTTCACACTTGGTGGTTGTATTGCTTGGAACCCATGGACATGCAGTGTCGCATTTGGTGCAATTCGGACACGTGAAACATGTAATATCGATTAACTTTGTATACACAAGTGAACAGCGAGCCGCTCAGCTCTGTGCAGCAGCAGTGCGGCGGGGCTTCAGGGCTCTGCGACCGAGTCACTTACGTCCGCACTGCAGCTCGTTCCCAACAGTGCAGTTGTAGTAAATTTCCATTGATTGAAATTTGGTTTCAATCAATTGCAAGGGCCAGAATCACCCAAACAAACGGCTATTATAAGTTTTGCTTGGAGAAATGGTGAACGGG
Organism: Zeus faber; assembly: GCF_960531495.2. NCBI lineage: Eukaryota > Metazoa > Chordata > Actinopteri > Zeiformes > Zeidae > Zeus > Zeus faber. The sequence continues at coordinate 25,608,565 of NC_137190.1, read as the reverse complement.
GAGGCGCAGCCGATTGTTTTCGCTGATGGTTTTCACGGATCGTTTTCATTGAACGTTTTCACGGATCGTTTTTTCGCTGATCGTTTTTGCTGATCGTTTTTCGCTGATGGTTTTCACGGATCGTTTTCGTTGATCGTTTTCAGGGATCGTTTTCGCTGATCGTTATTCTGCCGGTGTTGCGCACAGCTGTTCACTTAACGTGCGTACGGAAGGGATCTGGTTCCCCACACCGTGACGGGCACCAAGCAAGCGGAAGTGGGGAAATGTATTGATAGAAACTGATCCCTTTTTTGGTATCGATCCTATTGACGCTAGAATCGATCTTCAAAACGAGTAGTATCGATGTTTCTGGTATCGAACCACCCACTCCTACAATGCAGCCCCGTCCTAAGAGGCATGTTTTGAATGGGCACAGCACTAGTTTCTTCAAGACTGGGGATTGTTTATTGCACGATAGGTGACTTTCTCCAGAGGAAAAACAAAGTGCAGGGTGCTTTGGAACAAAGTGTTTAAAATAGCCAACAGGCCTGAGCGGATGAGGTCTTCCATGATAACGGAAGACGCCGCCACTGAGTACATCCAGCTCAGTAGACAATATCAGACAAGCAAAGGTGACGTGATGAAATTTAGATGTTGAACCTTTTAGGGACTTAAAGGCCTTTGAGGTTCATTAACTTTATTACTTTGTGATGATTCGAGGCGCGGGTTGAATGTGCTCGGAAAATACAGGATGAGGCAGGCAGAGCACAATGCTATCTGAGTGTTTCCAGGTGAAAATCCGTAGCTTCAGGCACTGCAAGCGCTTCTGATCTTCCGCTGCCAGGAAGATTTCATACATTGTGCTCCGCGGTGAGTATGACAGCAAAGGGATGAGCAATGACTCCGACTACAGAGGCCAGTGGGGTTTGAATGGAGGCTTTGTAGCAGAAAACACAGAGGAAAAACTGGGGAAAACCTGTGATTTTTCCCGTGTGGCTTTGATGTGATTAGACTGCAGTTTTATCTTACGTTCCGGAGAAATTGTCCTTTTATAATATTGTTGTTTCACATGCACGTTCTTATTGCATGCCATACAGACTTTTACACTGGTTTTCAAATTCTGCTTTATTGCAAATGTTTCCACATTCATATTTATTTTTAATATTATGATGATTATTTACTTTGAATGTGTAGTCTAAGGCTCTCTCTTTCTCAATGCAGATAGTTGCTTAGACATGACAAGCAGGGTGAGAACACAAAATAAGTTATCAAATTTGACATCAACTGTCATGTTGTCATGGGGGTGCTTTTAAAGCTTTGCGTGAGAAGTAATTGTGTGTGTGTGTGTGTGTGTGTGTGTGTGTGTGTGTGTGTGTGTCAAGAGTCAAGAAGTGTATTTGCGTGTGTGTGTGTGTGTTTGTTTGTGTGTGAATGCGCGCGCACACAGACAGGCCTCTTCACTTATATTAGGATACCAAGCTACATTCAGTTATCCATATGTTCATTCATCCATTACCTTAAGCCCAACAATCCCTGATGTGAAGTAATATCGCCATTAGCGTTGGCGAAAAGAGCCCTAGTATCAGGCTTTCCCAGAGAAGGCATCAGAAAGGAAGCCGCAAATAAATATTCACAAAAATGCTGCACTAAACACTAATCACTTTGAGGGGGAACCAGGAACGAGCAGGGCCAAGAGCGCCTCACAGTCCCGAACGAACCAAAATAAGGCTCGCAATTACTGTCATTTATTAATTAATCTTGTTAGCAGAAACTCTGCACTTGCAGAGTCCCCCCCCGGGGGGGGGGGGGGGGGGGGACTGGGAACCCTCTAGAGGATGAGCAGAAAGGAGGAAAAACACAAGTAAGAGAGAAGAAGAAGAAGAAGAAGAAGAAGAAGAAGAAGAAGAAGAAGAAGAAGGACGTGGATGGGTTGGAGATTTCTCGCTTTAGAAGTTGTGTTTACTTGTCATCATAATATAGGTCAGAACCCAGTGGAGGAGTCATTGAAACAGATTGCCAGAGTTCTGAATGGGATGGATCCCCCTCCGCCCCATCTTGATTTCTTAGATCAATAGAGCTTGTCTGCCTCCACTACACCCCCGCCCCCCACACACACACACACCCACCCACAACGCCCAAATCCACCACCCCCCTCCACGCCACCACACCGCTCCCACCCGTTTCCCCGGAGTCCGCGGATTCAAAGTAATGGGGGTGCCGGGTTGTGTGGGATGGATCGGGGGAGGGAAGGGGGAGGGGATTGGTCCAGAAAACAGGCCCAGGCAGTTTTGCATTTGCTGAGGCCAGCACATCGTGTGCACATCACATCGCAAAACAAGACAAAACAACACAACACAACAATGCGGCCCGAGCAGATAAGCCGTTGAGAAATAGTTAGACCTGATGAACACAACGCCACAGTGGGGTTTTTTTTGTCACGGTTTTAACGTCCAGAAACGATGACTTCTACAAATTAATTCATGAATTAGGTTTAAGCTTCCTCTCTTTGTTGTGCTCTCAACAGCACAACAAATCTGGCCCGAGTTCTGCCCCGGTGATTTTGCCGATTAGGGGCCCGTGTATTTGTGTTTTTCATGGCTTGTTGACTCTAGTATTCCAGGCTTAATCTACACAATTGTGACGGTCGTTCTCCCGTTCTTCCGACATTTTCCCTCTGCTCACGTGTTGCGTCGTCCTCATTTAGGCTTTCTTACATGGTGTCTATTGGCAGAGATTTAACTTGTGGACTAAAGGACTGTAGGTTTACTGTTCACTGTCAGGTGAGGAGAGCCGGCACATTTCTAATTTCTCAGCCAACACAGTTGTTGTTGATCATTGCTCTCAGCGCTCCCGCTTCTGTCTTACATAATAGATAATGGAGGAAAAGTCTTCTGCTGTTGCAACATGCAACGCACCAATGAAAAGTAGGACATATAGAGAACGTTTCACAAAACTTTAATACTAATCTAGGACAGGTATTCTATGCCGAGCGTCCAGCACAGTTAACACAATTTTTCACGATCATGGTATTTTAGGTGACAATAATTGGCGTGCAACTATCATTAATTTAATTTCTTAATTTTATGCCACTGTCATAGTGTTAGTTTATTAGTGTAATAACACATGTATAACCCAAATGATTATAGTACATCCCTATCTTGCGATAGTCTCCCTATCGCATTGGAACACAACAATCGCATAGACGGTTAATTTGCTTCAACCCAACCGATGGAAATGCAACTAATTGATATTCTTCTTATTGCAACATTTGCATCGAAACATGTGGATTGTGGAATCCAGCGATTTCACCTCAAATCACCTCAAAGAAAATGCGATCAGTGGATTCTACTGAGGCATTGTTAATTGAGCTCCTCTAGCAAGAGCGGTCAGGTCGCTCCGCACATTGGGAAGTGATTAAAAGCATTCAATCAGAGATGAGTGCTTGGCGTAACACAGTCTCTCCTGTCTGATCTCTGCAGATGAGGCCGTTCTCCCAAACTGAAGGTTTTGTCTTTGTGCTGCTCTCACACTCCAAAAGAAAAATCTTATTACATCCAAATGTAATGACAAATTACAGTCATTCTTCTTGTCATTAGGTTTCTCTGCAGTAAGTGCCGTAATTAGGGGAAAAGTGAAAAAATGTACGGAAGAATTAAGACAGACCTAAGTAAAAGAAAAATACATTTCATACATTTGAAAGTGAGCACCGCGGCTGCGAGGCCGTCAGAAGTAAAAGATCAGTGCGGACATCAGAGGTCGGAGACAGATGAGAAGGCCTGTAAACCCAAGCTGTGCGACTGTTCCCTGTTGTCTGTGTACGTGGCGACTTCAAAACAAGCTCGGCAAAACAAAACCCCTGAAAAGGCAGCATCGCTGGCGAGGAAAGAGCCCAAATTTCTCAAATTCACTTTCATAACTTTCCGTAATGAGCCCATGGTTCTTTTGGGGTGTACTGTATTTGCGTCACATTCACAGTCACGGCGTCAGTGCCATCCCCAAAATGTGCCAAACACTGGTAGGACCTGGAGGGACCTGGAAGTAGAAAGAAGTCGAGTCTAATACATGATAAATAATAGATAGTGGAAAAAGTCAGAGTCAATTCAGTCAAACCAAAAGGCGGCCGACTGAAAGAAACAAAAATGGAAGAAATTGCAATGACACTTCCACAAACCAGGCAAATGACATCATGGAGTAATTGCAGGTGGAACAAATAAGAATTCACAATTCATCCCTAAAATAATTACAGTCTGAATGGATTTGCACTGGAAGGTCACTGCTTTTGGTGTTTCATATTCGTTTTTTATTTTTAAATATTTAAAATAAAAAAGACTAGACTACTGGAGTTACTGGAGTCCCAATAGGTGGCAATGTTTTTGTTGTATGTTAATTCAGGTGTTTTGTTATGAATGTCCATGTGTTAATAAGAGGCTTTGGTGCATTCGGTTGACGATCCCAAAAGATGGGACCGAAAGGCCTTTAATCTTGGGAATCACAAATAATTGATAACTCACGATAGCTAAAAAGCTGACATGGAGCACCTGTATGGTTGAATTAGGTAGGAATTACAGTTGACAGTCAAGATACCGTTGAAATATTTATAAAGGGCCCTTCAGGATCAGATTTACCCTAGCTGTTTGCAGGGTACATAGTACAGTAAAAAAAATGGCACATGCTCTATTCTTCATATATATCTGGGTTGAAGTTATTATAGAGACGTGGTCATTTTTCCTTCCAAGAAACACATGGAAGGCATTTTTTGAGAAGCATATCTATGTAAAAAGGGGCGGACGTGAGTTGAACACTCACAGGGCTTTAAGGACATCACACGCTGGTGCTTGACGTTGTGGCTCATCCCTCCAGGTTCATATAAATCATTTAAAAGTCATCGATTTAAGTCACGTTAACAGTCAAGTCAAGCGCCCGTCGGTGTAGTCCATAATGTATGACATCACCAACGCCAGGGCGGTTTCGATATTGTGCCTAATGTGAGCGTCTTGGGCGGCTTGGCCAACTTTGGACGGGAGTCTGTTCATGATCGGCTTGAAAAACGGACGTACGCGGCAGTGGGGGTCGGTACGGGGGCGTAGCAGCATAGCACCGGTGTTTGCATACAGCAAACAGATTCAGAAACGGGTTAACAGAGGACTGTTAACCCACGTAGCAGCGATGGACCCCCACGCCCCTCTCCCCCTCCCTCCCTCCCTCCCCCGTCGCTACAGATGGAGAGCAGATGGAAGCTGCAAGCTCCCGCACCCCTGCCAGGTCTGCTGACGCGGAGATGAAAAGGGAACTCGATGCACCTAATTGACAGCGCCTTGTCGCCAAAGGAATTGCAGTTAAGGGTGTGACGGAGCACAAACATTCCACGCTTGGCGCTGATCACCACAGAGGTGGATCCTTGCGTGGATGGAGATGAGACTGGAGGGATTCAAGCAGGGCCGCGCATAAAAAAAACTGGATCAATGCTAATAACCGACGGCGAATCAATGCTTGTGCAAAATGGGCCTCGGGAAAAATACTCTGTGTTCCACCTATTTATGGTGAAACTGTCTGAGGAAGGTTTTGGTAGCGTATTATTTTGCCCTCTGCCAGGGACAGGTGATATGTAAGAATGTATTCTATATACCTCCACATGTACCGTATATACTCGATCACTCCATCTACTTATAAATTCAATCCATTATCCCCTCTAGAGTTTAGTTTCTAGTGTTTTTGTGTATACATCCATTTCCTTGGATGTGTGTGTACGTGTGTTGACTCCCGACTGAGACTCCTTACACTGAACCGTTGAACTAAATGGCTGCATTTCGCACCAAAACTCTAATTTCCAAATATTTCAAATATTCCTGATCTCATATTGTGAAGGAATTTTAGGTCTTTTTTATTTTATTTTTTACAGCCGTAAATATTTATCGTATTCCGAATGGGAGCAGGTTCTGATAAAAAAAAAGAAAGGACGAGGAGACCGTGGCTATAAATATTGAGTAACACATCTTTCCCATCCAGAAAACCACAGGGTGTGATGAAAGTTCAAGTCAATGTGAAGACGTACAAGACTTTCTGAGGCTGTTTGGTGTCGCTGTTTGTTGAACCTCTCCTCAGTTTATAAAAGCTCTGATATATTGATACCGTGTCTCCCGCTGCCCCACAGTTACTGCAAGCCGGCTATCACCTCTGCCCACACTGCCGGGGGTAAATTGGCTAGTTTCCCCCAACCATCTCGAACATTATACCTAAACATAACAATCCCGAAACTTATACCTAAACTTAACCATCTCTAACCGTATACCCTCATTTAAATATCTCTAACTTTGTACCTCAACTCAACATCTCTAACATCTCTAACCTGAGTGACTATTCCGGTGAGAGCTACCACTTCCACTTCCGGTGAGGTCTTTGCGTGCGCGTTGCTGTTGTTGCTCCTGCTTTGGTTTTGCTGTTGTTGCTGCTGGTGTTGATGTTGCCGCTCTTTCTGTTGCCGTGGTTGTTTCCGTTGTGATATTACACTTAGAGGATCGTAAGAAGGGTGTGTTTTCGGAGAGAGAGAGAGTCAAAAGGATCTCCCTCCTGAGGTCTGATTGAAAATTTAGGGTCGCTAATGAAAGGACCATGACTGGATTGCACATGCACTGCACAGTTGACTCAGTACAGATGAGGAGATTTCTGGCTCCGGTGAGAGCTACCACTTCCGGTCCCGGTGACGTCTTCGCTCGTGCGCTGTTGCTGTTGCTGTTTTTGTGGCTGCTGTTGTCTGCTGCTGGTATTGACACTGCTGGTGTTGTCGTTGCTGCTGCTGCTGGTGCTGTTGTTGGTGCCGCTAACCTTATACCTTAACTGGTGTTGTCGTTGCTGCTGCTAACCTTGTACCTAAACTTGACTCTCGCTTGCCTTATACCTCAACTTAACGTAGCCTTATACCTCGACTTAACGTAACCTTATACCTCAACTTAACGTAACCTTATACCTCGAATTAACGTAGCCTTATACCTGAACTTAACGTAACCTTATACCTCAACTTAACGTAACCTTATACCTCAACTTAACGTAACCTTATACCTCGACTTAACGTAGCCTTATACCTCGACTTAACGTAGCCTTATACCTCAACTTAACGTAGCCTTATACCTCAACTTAACGTAACCTTATACCTCGACTTAAAGTAACCTTATACCTCGACTTAACGTAGCCTTATACCTCAACTTAACGTAGCCTTATACCTCGACTTAACGTAACCTTATACCTCGACTTAACGTAGCCTTATACCTCGACTTAACGCAACCTTATACCTCAACTTAACGTAGCCTTATACCTCGACTTAACGTAACCTTATACCTCGACTTAACGTAGCCTTATACCTCAACTTAACGTAACCTTATACCTCGACTTAACGTAACCTTATACCTCGACTTAACGTAGCCTTGTACCTCAACTTAACGTAGCCTTATACCTCAACTTAACGTAACCTTATACCTCGACTTAACGTAACCTTATACCTCGACTTAACGTAACCTTATACCTCGACTTAACGTAGCCTTATACCTCAACTTAACATAGCCTTATACCTCGACTTAACGTAACCTTATACCTCGACTTAACATAGCCTTATACCTCAACTTAACGTAACCTTATACCTCGACTTAACGTAACCTTATACCTCGACTTAACGTAACCTTATACCTCGACTTAACGTAGCCTTATACCTCAACTTAACGTAGCCTTATACCTCGACTTAACGTAACCTTATACCTCGACTTAACGTAGCCTTATACCTCAACTTAACGCAACCTTATACCACGACTTAACCATCTCTAACCTGAATGACCCTTCCAGTTCCGGTGAGAGCTACCACTTCCGGTTCCGGTGACGTCTTTGCGTGTACGTTGCTGCTGTTGTTGTTGCTGTTGGTGTCGATGTTGCTGCTGCCATTGTTGCTGTTTCTGTGGCTGCTGTTGCTGCTGCTGTTGTTTTCTGTTGCTGTTGCTGCCACTGTGGTTGGAGTCGCTTTTATTGTTGTTTTTGTTGTCTTTGTTGTTGCTTTTGTTGTTGCTGTTGTTTCAGGGGCATTCGTTTGTAATGACCGGCTGATGACTACGTTCTCTCTTTCTTTTTTATATTTCTTTGTAAAGCACATTGTGTTGCCCTGGTATGAAATGCGCTCTATAAATAAAGTGTGACTTGTGAGTTGACTTGACTTATAGAATGTAGAATAGCGAAAAGGAGGAGTAAAATCATGTATTTTTTTGTGAAGTGCTGGGAATTCCTCCGCCCTTCGGCGGTGGTTGCCTGTGGGGGTATTCACAAGAGGCTGTGAAGATACAATGAGCGATGGGCTGGGATGAGCTAAGTGGAATTAAAAGGTCTAAAAATTACTCCACATGAACTTCTTTCTGCATTGGATAGATTCTTGAATTGTCCAATTCCACATATTTAAATGAATGTGATTGAAGTACTTTTTTGTGTGAAGGCCTTTCACGTAATCTATTCATATACAGTGGTACCTTGATTTACGAGCGCACTAACATACAAGTTTTCCGAGTTACGAGCCTTCGTTCCGTCGATTTTTTAAAATTGATTTGCAAGCAAAAATGTGAGTTACGAGGAGCGAGCTTCAGGTACGCCACCGCCAGCATCCCGCGTCTCACTCCTTCACTTCACGTGGTTACCTGAGCATGGTAGCATCTCTTTTGTGTTTTGTGCTCGCGATTTGTTCTTTTTCAAAGTACCACTGTATGACTAGTCGAGAGATATTGACTTGAACATATTGTATATCCACACTATATATTACAATATAAACAATATAATTTACAGTTTATATTTTACCACCAAAGAGTTGGTTGTTGCTGATCGGACTCCTTCTGATTAATGGGTTTGGCCATTTCAGCTACACCCATGACTAACAGGCGCATTAAATCAAGCATACAGCCATGCAATCTCCTTGGATAGACATCTGCAGTAGAATGGGTCGTACTAAAGAGCTCAGAGACTTTCAAGGTCATAGGATGCCACCTTTCCAACAAATTCGTTTTGTCAAATTCCTGCCCTTCTAGACCAGCCTCGGTCAACCGTAAGTTCCGTTATTGTGAACCTGAAACATCTGGGAGCAACAACAGCTCGACCACAAAGCAGTGCGCCACACAAGCTCACAGAAGAGGACCGCCGGATGCTGACGCGCGTTGCGCGTATGACTCGTCGGTCCTCGATCGCGGCACTCGCCAGAGTTCCAAACTGCCTCTGGGAGCAACGGCAGCACAAGAACTGTTCGTCGTGAGCTTCATGAACTTTCGTTTGTATGGCCGAGAAGCTGCACGCAAGCCTATGGTTGCCATGCGCAATGCGTCGGCGGGAGTAGTGTAAAGAGTGTGGTGTTCAGGTATCCACATACTTCTGACCAAGTAGTTTAATCGAAAATGAGGAAACAATTTAATTATGTACCATGAGCTTATCAGTCTCTACAATGACCGTTTACCCTTCAAATCTTTTTTACCTTGCCATGAGAAAGTGTCTCCAACAAGACATTACAACATATAGAATAACCTTCCTCTAACCTACTTAATGGGGCCCCCTGGCAATATCATTTAATATATTGTAGTTAACCAAACATTCACAACCATGAAAGGTTCCCTTGTCAGAGAAGATTTCAGGCGCAAACTTTACCCCAGTCAAGAGCATACATCAATTTTATTAGATTATGCTAACAACATCCACTTTTTAATTGCATCCAACACCTGCCTGCCACAGTCAAGCTGCTGCAGTATTACTCTGCTCCGGCCAAAGCATTGAATTCAGAGCCAGACACAAAAGGGCCTGGATAGCAATTCAGGTAATCCATTTTTTGTGCCAAAATTCACACCAAAGACCTTGTGTCCCCAGAAGCCACGGCAGACTTGAGGAACCTTGCATTTCATGTTAAGAATTCATCTGAAATCTTGTCTTTACAAAACATTATCACTATTCAAAATTACTCTTTTTTTTTTCCTGCAGGGAAACTCTGGAATGCTTGTGCCACAAAGCTCCACATAGAACACGAGGCAGCACAAAAACTGTTAAAAGTTATTCCTTGTCCATCTGCGACCAGGGCTGAGCGACCACATCCGTGTAAATATTGGCTGATAAAGCCCTTTCAGACTGTTGGAAATTAGACAGGTATTTCCTGCCTTTAATTGTGCAATTTATTAAATAAAGACAATATTAAATAGTGCACTAAATTAATTGTAGTGCTTGATTTGTATTGCATTTTTATTTTTTACATTACATTACATTTAGTCATTTATCAGACGCTTTTATCCAAAGCGACTTACAATTATTCAAACACCGACGGACGCAGCCATCAGGAGCAATTAGGGGTTAAGTGTCTTGCTCAAGGACACTACAGCGTGCTGTAGTGGAAGAGGAAGCGTTAGTGAAAAGCTGTAGATTGTATGGACACGTGTAGGAACTAATAAAGTCACAGCACACTGCACAAAAAGAAAATCTATGAATTACTGTACGTCAAACGACAGCGGCTCTGATAATAGTGCTCTAATAGTGTGATACAGAATGTAATCACCCAAGTGTTAAATTGTAATGTCATATAAATTAAAGTCCTTAGCTCTGTGATGCATGCTGTGCTGCTCCAAAGCCAGGATTTCAACCTTGAAATTGTCCGGCGGGGACAGTTTAGACGTGTTTCGATGCGTGATGCAATAGGCTGCAAAATGAACGCGGCTGTACGATCAGGTTCTCGGATCAGGTATTTCTTCAGGACTTATTGAATAGACACAGCTGGACAAGTCAGCTCTAGCACATGAATACAGCTCCAAGCCGCATTCATTTAGGTCTTTTGGTGTTATAGCATGGGGATATATGGTGGTACAGTATGTGAAGGTACTGTTGAGGATAAGCTATTAATATTTTCTTTCTTTTTAAACCATGTTGTAAAAAATGAATCCCCTGCATTATCTCCTCCCAACATGCCGTGTTACATCCACTGGAACTGGAGCTGCAGTACATAAGGGACGAGGGCGGTCGAGGCAGATTGGGGACAAATGGTTTATTTAAAACTTGAAGGCCATATTGCAACATCAGGCATATTGCGCTGTCCATAAAAGCAGAATTTCAACTTAAATGTCATCAGACTTTGATGTTAGCCAACAGGGTTTGAAATGCTTGCACGAGGGTTCATGTCACGGGTACACGCACACACAATTATGACCCAGTTGTTTGTTTTTTTTCCACCTTCGCGATGCATCGTGAAATCGAGACTTGGAGAAAGTGTTTCTTTGATGGAGTTCCCGATGATCGCAGGCTCATCGTCAGGTTTTGAGATCAAACTGTGACGCAGCGGTCTCTTGATTAGCACAAGACATAAATGACCTCAAAGTGAAAAGCTTCTTACCGCTGCTCCTCTTTAAGACCTTCCATTTTTTCCACACGCACGCACGCAAGCACACACTCAAGCACACATGCAAGCACACACGCACACACGCAGGCATGCACGCAAGCACGCACGCAAGCACGCACGCATGCACGCACACACACACACACACACACACACACACACACACACACACACACACACACACACACACACACACACACACACACACACACTTGTTTCACACTCTCAGACTTTGGCACAATGACAAACTAACAACGGTGTGAAGACGTGAGATAGGGCCGTGCACTTGCAACAGGCTATAAAAAACAAGGTTTAATTAACGCTGATCAAAATTCCCTAAACTTATCGTGGGGCTGAAAATGGAGCTGTGCCGGCCAATTTGCTGCAGCGCTGCCTGGAAATAAAGACGCTACTGGGCAGAGAGAGAGAGAGAGA
>NC_137190.1:25514274-25591774 GCF_960531495.2 Zeus faber | reverse complement strand
TTGCATGCAATGATGCATAAAAAAAACAATTTCATTGGTGGAATGAACATTTCCAAAAATAAACACCAGTCTTATAATATTAAAAGTAATAAAAATCTGCATTGTATAAAAAACGTTCCAAAAAAACGGAGCATCATTTAGCGTTCCTTTTTTTTAAACAAAATAAATAGATATAATATACAGTATTTATATAATACGTTAGTAAGAAGTGAACCATAAGCAACAAGTGCAGATGCTTTAAAAACATTTTACATACATAAAACTTTGATAAAACCAAAAACAAAATAAATATGGCAAGTAGGCTTGAATAAATAATAAAGTTTGTGGTGTTGCCCATCTTCCTTGACATATTGGGGCCATGTTGTCAACGAACGATCATCCTTCTCCTTCTCCTCCACGTCGCTCATTTTGGACGCTGCCGCTCTGTCTCCGCTGCGGTTTGTCTACGTTTGTCACTATAGAAGGAAGCCCCGCCCCCTCCCGATGGGGCGGGGCTTCCTTCTATAGTGACAAACGTGAGGTTAAAGGTCAGCTTTAGATCGATTGATTGAAATGGATTGGCTTTTTCGTTGCCACTTGCCTGAACGCTTCTAGAAATGAACAAAATCTGCCGAAGACTTTCTTGAAATGATCAAGGTTATTTTATTTCAACATCGGGGAAAGTAAATTTCTCTTCCACAAAAAAAAAACAAATGCCATTTTTAATGGTGTCGGTAGAAAGTCTCGTATTCAAATAAAAATAGTCACGTCAGTATAACTCGAAATAAAAAAAAATAAAAATTGGCAACTCGAAGATTGCAGCTGCAGTTATGCTTGGCTTCGTCTGAATAACTGATAATAATAATAATAACTAATTCTCTCCGTGGGTTGCCACTTTCCAAAACCTGGAAGTGCTCTTTTTGTTTAAAGAGGGCCGGGCGGGCTACTGGGTTCATTGTGTGGATTCTTCATTCTGTGTGGATGAAAATATTGGAAGAATATGTTGAAAAAAAAAACCCTCTAAAAAATATCTAAAAGTTTTTCAAATTGACTCGCCGGGAAAGGCGGACTCCGCCACCGACAACGGGAAAACGGCAAATAGAGGAGCATGTGCCAAACACAAACACATTGTATGGTGTTTATTGTGACACGCCAGCTAAAAAAATAGTATCCAACGCGTGATTTTTTTCACAAAATAATCTTACAGATCACCACTTTTTGCCTGCGTCATCAAGAGTGCATAATTCTTCATGAACTTCAATAGATTTGAAATTAGAAAACCTCTTGTTTGTTGTTTAAAGTGAGCAACAGAATGTCTGTTATTGTAACTTTTGGTAAAATGAATAATGCTCCGTATTAATAAGGTTGTTTTCATTCTGATTTCTGGTAGAGACCATTACGAGATTGTTGTCGCTGAAGTTGTGTTTCGGTTCGGATCCACTGTCCCGGAATTAAATGAGCTTGTTGTCTTATGGAGGAAGAATGTGTGATTTGATAAAATGTCGAAACCATTCTCTGAACCAACAGCTGATTTTGTATTGTATAGCGACGTACGCCCCCACGACTGTTTCATTGTTGACCCGATCATGTTTTGCGAGGCTCTAATTATTTTCATTTCACTGCCTCTCTCTCTCTCTCTCTCTCTCTCTCTCTCTCTGAGTCTTGATCGCCCCTACCATTCTCTCTGTTTGCCGCGCCGTGCCGCCGCATTCTGCCGCGGGCTTCTCGGGGGGGAAAGCTTTGCCGCTCTTCTGTTTGTTTTCTCCTCTCTCCGTCTCTCTTTGTGCTTTCCCCGTCAATGGCCCTGATCATTTTTTTTTTTAAACAGACCCCGTCCATTGATAATGGCTCACGCTGCCCTTGCTCGGTGGGACAGCGTTCGATGCTCTCCTTCCTCGCGCTGTCTCTCAGTTCGGTTCAGTGAGTCTTTAGGCCTGAGCATTTAGAGATACATGACGGCCAACACAACACGACACGACACGGCACAGCACAACACAACACAACACAGCACAACACAACACCACACCACACAACAACACAACACAACACAACACAACACAACACAACACAGCACAACACAACACAACACAACACAACACGACGCAACACAACACAACACAACACAACACCACACAACAACGCAACGCAATGCAACACCACACAGCACAACACAACACAGCACAACACAACACAACAACACAACACAACACCGACACCGACACCGACACCGACACCGGCACGGCACGGCACAACACAACACAACACAACACAACCGACACCGACACCGACACGGCACGGCACGGCACGGCACGGCACAACACAACACAACACAACCGACACCGACACCGACACCGACACAGGCACCGCACGGCACGGCACAACACAACACAACACAACACAACACAACACAACACAACCGACACCGACACCGACACCGACACCGACAACGACAACGACAACCACACCACACCACACAACCGACACCGACACCGACACCGACACCGGCACGGCACAACACAACACAACACAACACAACACAACACAACACAACCGACACCCACACAGACACCGACACCGACACCGGCACGGCACGGCACGGCACAACACAACCGACACCGGCACCGGCACCGGCACCGGCACGGCACAACACAACACAACACAACACAACACAACTGACACCGACACCGACACCGACACCGACACCACACCACACCACACCACACCACACCACACCACACCACACCACACAACACAACACAACACAACACAACACAACACAACACAACACAACACAACACAACACAACACAACACAACACAAAACAAGGCAGAGCAGCTGGGAAGAAAGCATCATAATAACAGTGGAATAAAAAATCATACATGTACCAACACATCATGATATAATCATCCCTGTCTCTGTATCTGTCTGTCCGTCTGTCTTTATCTCTGTCCGACTGTCTGTCCGTCCGCCTGTCTGTCCACATGTCTCTATTTTTGTCTTCGTGTCTTCTCCCTGATTGGTTATGCTGCTGCTCGCCTCCATATTGTCCTCGTTGATCACTGTCCTCTGAGATTACCTCCCCGCCCCCCGTCTCCCCGTCTCCCGGACTTCCGGTCTCCCCGTCTCCCAGTCTCACCGTCCCCCCTGTCTCCTGTCTACCCCCCTCCCCGTCTCCCAGACTCCCCGTCCCCCCTTCTCAGAGTCTCCCCGCCTCCCTGTTTCCCTTTCTCCCCGTACCCCTGTGTCCCCGCCTCCCCATCTCCCCGTCTCCCTGACTTCCCTTCTCCCCGTTTACCCGTTGCCCCGTCTCCCCATCTCCCTGCCTCCCCATCTCCTCTCCTCCCGTCCCCCTGTCCCCCCTTCTCCCTGACTTCCAGTCTCCCCGACTTCCCGTCTCCCCGTCTCCTGTCTACTGTCTCCCCGCCTCCCCGACTCCCCGCCTCCCCTTCCCCCCGTTTCACCGCCTCCCCGTTCTCACGTCTCCCGGTCTCCCCGACTCCCCGCCTCCCCATCCCCCCTTCTCCCCGACTCCCCGTCTCCCCGACTCCCCGACTCACCCGCTCCCCCTACTCTCCGACTCCCCGTCTCCCCTCCTCCCCGTCCCCCTGTCTCACCGTCTCCTGTCTCTCCACCTCCAAGACTCACCGTCCCCCCTTGTCCCCATCTCCCCGCCTCACCGTTCCCCCTTCTCCCCGACTTCCCGCTTCCCCGCCTCCCCGTCCTCCCGTCTCACCGCCTCCCCGTCCCCCCGTCTCCCGTCTCCCTGTCTCCCCATTTCCCCGTCTCCCCGCCACCTCATCTCCCTCGCTCTCTCTTCTCCCCGCCTCCCCGCCCTCACGTCTCCCCGACTCCCCGTCTCACCGTTTCCCCATCTCCCCGTCCCCCCGTCTCCCCGCCCCCCCATCTCCCCGTCTCCCCGACTCCCAGTCCTCCAGTCTCCCTACTCCCCCTCTCCCCGTCCCCCCGCCTCCCCGTCTCCCTGTCCCCCGGTCCCCCCGTCTCCCCGACTCACTCCTATTACAAACAATGCAGCCCCCACCGCCCCCCGCCAGTTTGATCTCATATTTACACTGTCAAGAACACCACGACTGTGTTCATCGTCCACCCACGAGGCCTCGGCAACAACACGCGTGTGTCATCCTCTTTGCGGTTCTTCCGCTCTTAAGGAAGCTGCCCGCTGTGAGCATCGCTATTCAGGAGATTTGTTGTTATTGTTAAGTCAAGACACATTCTGTGTCTGCGTTTAAATTTCTCTCTCCGCCATTAGCACCGCTGAATGTTCCGACGACCGAATGAGCCATTATTTCATCAAAAAAAGAGAGCGAGAAAGCAATTGGCTGGTGATATGTGGCATTGTTATAGGGTGCTGTTTGTGTTTGCTGACTTGTGTTGCGATGTGTGTGTGTGTGTGAATTGGTTACGTTTATGGTATGCGCACGTACTAGCTTGTATCTCCTTTATTGCTTTTTATCCAATTCCGCCGTCCTGGAGGAGTTTTATCTACGGTTATATGCGTCTGGCAGAGCAACCCGGCGGCACACAACCGGCGCTAAAATGAGGGCACGCTGGATGAAGAAACACTCGAGGCGACTGGGGATGATTCAATTCAATATGGTTTCACCATTATGAATTCAAAAACGGTCTCTGAGATGATTCTGAAGGACTTGGGGAAAAAAAGCCAATCAGGGACTCGAAGAGAACAAACTGTCCGTGATGTGGCTCATTCACATTAGAAGCGTCGGTAGTTCATAATCCACCGTTCATTATCAGCTATTCGTGAAGCAGTCTTTTAGTCGGTGTCTTGTTAATTCAAACCAGAGTAATGGACCCTGTGCAAAGGAGCCGGAAATACATTTACACTGAGGGGATCAGAACGGCGGCAAATATCTCCATAATCGATTTGACTTGATAGAACCACCCTCACCGTGCTTCTCCCTGTGCAGCACTAAAATACGTTCTGCTTAAATGGTATTACTGATGCACAGTTCATGGTAATAAGCCCAATGTAAAACTAATATAATTACTCCTTGAATCATATTTCTTGAAAAGTAGGGGGACCAAAAATCCCTCGGTGCTCAATCAAACCTTCCCTCAGCCGGAATACATAATGAAAGAAAAGATCCGCCCAAAACAGATCTGATAGGCGTTCTAAGCACTCTGGAAAGCAACAAAAGCGATTTCAAAAAGCCTTTTGTTATCGTGGCTCAATCGGCCGAAAAACATTTTGGTTTCGGGAAAACGTTTCAGTCCTTGGTCTGTTCGATCGAAGGTCTTTCGAACTGTTTTTGACGAATCTTTCTTTTTTCCTTTTACATGTTTTTCAACCTAGTTCTTGGAGCACCTACCACTCCTTTTTTTACGCCGGACACCAGATACCACATAAAAACAGCTTCTCCTAAAGAAAGCTGTAGCACTCTTGACAATCTCTCGGCTACATAGTATTCACCTAGCCTTAGCTTTTTTTTAATCGCTTTTAATGTCTGAATTTCTCCTTTCCTTTACACTTAAATTTATACTTAAATATAAGTATAATATATAAAGTGTACTCTATTTATACTGCCGCCACTTTTTTTCTGTTATCATGTATTTTTTTAACTCAGTGATTTATTTTATTTTATTTGAGTACACTACAAAAAGCTATACATATAAAATGTGTTATTATTATTATTATTATTATTGTGATTATTATGATTATTATTATTATTATTATTATTATTATTATTATTATTATTATTATTATTATTATTATTGTTGTCATTGTTCTTATTATTGTTGTAATAATGATAAGTAAACAAACACATATATATATATATACTGTATGTATATATATATATATATATATATATATATATACTGTATATAAATAACTCATTTTTAGGCAATTTACAGAGCATACAAACATAAAACCAAATGTGAAATACTGCAATTCAGCAAATAAACAGAACAATTTGATGCCTAATGATGAGCAATAAGTAAAGATATAAAATAATAAAATCAAACAAACAAAAAACGATTGTAGAAATGAGAACAGGACATAATTCCTCCGGGAGGGAAGTAAACGGAGGCTTGTGGAGTCCTCCTCGTCCAGCGGGGTCTAGATCTCCCAGCTCCAAAATGTCTGTGACAAGACCTGACAAACTGGGAGGTGGCTGAAATACATTAGTCTCCTCCCAAGCCTGTTGGATATAATGAGAACAGACCCAGGGGCCGTATGAATGTATGTGTGTGTGCGTGTGTGTGTGCGTGTGTGTGTGTGTGTGTGTGTGTGTGTGTGTGTGTGTGTGTGTGCGCGTAATGAAGGAAAGAGGGAGGAGAGAAGGCTCCAGAGATTAGAGATTTATTGATTACCACTCGCAGCTTGCCTCCCCGCTCTCTCTCTCGCTTCCTCTCTCACTCTCCACTTTCCCTCCTTCGCCGCTCCTTCCCTCACTCCCTTTCTCTCTGAGTTTATTTATAGAGGGGTTGTAGGAACCATCACCACCCCCCCCCCCGGTAAAGTTTATTGTGTGCACAGAGATGAACACAGCGCGGAGCTAATGGGAGTTAAGGTGATGAGCTTCTCTCGTGCATGGACATTAAAAAATCAAGTGGTACTGTTCACGGCCGGGTGGATTAAACCTTTAGCTCTGCAGCTGATCGGCCTGTTTACGTGTGTGTGTGTGTGTGTGTGTGTGTGTGTGTGTGTGTGTGTGTGTGTGTGTGTGTGTGTGTGTGTGTGTGTGTGTGTGTGTATGTGTGTGTGTGTACAGTATGTTCTGGGGTCTCACATACTAAGAAATGAGCAATTTAGGCTTTCCCTTGCACTTTTTTTTCCCATTTTTCTCGGCGATTTTTCCATTTGATAAATACAGCGTAACAAATGAAAGTGAGGCCAGATGGAGTGGTGATGGTGTAGGTGGAAGTGGAGGTGGAGTGGGAGGAGAGCGGGTGGAGGGCGGAGGGGGGGGGGCATTGAGTGGGTGGGGGGGGTGCAGGTATTGTGTGGACGCAGGCTGTGCATTGAATCTTATCGGCCAACACCAGCGCCAGCAGGGATTTTTGAGGGGGTTGTTCCGACGTGGAGGATGGGTTATACGAATGATAGCACTGTCTTTATGACCGTCCTCATATTCGAGAGCTGGCCGTTCAACAAACGCCCGCTGCGGCGGCCGAACCGTTCAGGACAAACTTCTGCTCATTCGAAAGAAAAAGTGAAGGTGGACCAGAAGTTTGGTAACTTCCGAGGCGCTTTCCCAGAGAGGGTCCTTTGACAAACACTTGCAAGTTTTGTCTGGATGTGTTTGTCTGCGTGCCCGCACGTTCCCTGAATGCTGGCAACAAATGCCAAGCTGGGACAATGCCTCCGGCCGCAGAGTGCTGTGCTGTGTCCGACGCTCGCCGAGTGGGAAGACAACCGCTTTTGGGCGCCAACATTTTCTCCCCACTTTTGCGGCGAGGATAAAATGCCTGAGAAAGAAGATGGTTTTTGTTTTCTGAAGAAATAAAATCATTGCCTTTGCTGGTCTCCAATTGTATAAATGCCAAAATGGAATCTATATTCCAGGCAGACATATACGGGGCTTAAAAAAAAAGATCGACTTGGTCACAAAGGAACCAGAGGTCGTCAGAGAGATGATTTTTCAGATGCAAAATGCTGGGTTGCATCTCTTGCCTGCTTGAGATTGCAGTGATGTTTTCGCATTTTTAAAGAAAGCTGCGCAACCACCGTCTAACCTTGAGGACGATCTTTAAAAGGGAGATCAAAGGTCAGAGGAAGAAAGGAAAATCTACACTTGGGCATGAAATGAAACACAACAGTCACATCTTGATTTGTTGTTTGATTTGTTTTGCTACCAGCTGGTTCAACAGAGACGCACAACTGCGGCCGCCCGCTCGCCGACTCATTTCCATATGAATGGCACCTCCGTTTGTCCCACTGAATGTGTAATGGTGCTCCCACGCTGTGGCTCACAGATATTTACTATTTCCACTAAACCTTGAGACCAGCGTTCACGCAGGGGAGCCCGGACCGACTTTGAGGCGGCGTTGCGCGCCGGCAGACTCATCTTGTGGAAAGTAGGTCAGTCTCTGAGCTCGGAGTTGCCTCATCTCAAGGTATGGAGCGGCTCAGATCCCAGCGAGCGGAGAAAATATACGATCAGTGCGCTCGCTTCGGCCTCGGTCATTGTAGGAAGGGAGGGAGGGGGGATGACCCAGGGGGCTAAAGCTCCTTTGAGCTAGTGGAGATCTCTGTGACTCCCATCGGCGCTCCGCCGAGCGCACAGGAGGGAATGTGCACAGCAAAAGCACAAATGCATACACACACACATCAGTACACCATAAAATACACGCTTAGCGCTAGGATTTCTCAACACGACTTCAAACCCTTAATGGAGTGGAAAAGATTTAAAAAAAAAAAGATTAAAAAGCTGAAAGTGAGCTAAAAGAGGACATTAACATGACTGGTGTGATCTCCTCAGTTAGGTCATTCCAAATCCCAGGGGCTCAATCTGCTACATCCTGAGCTTATAGACTTTGTAGTAACCAGAGGAAACCAGGCTGCTCATTGGCCGAGAGGCGAGGAGCGAGACACAGCTGTGCGTTGATGTGCGATCAATAAATCCCTAGCGGATTATTCCAGCAATTTTCCACTTGGACCTCGTTTCCCCTTTGTCATTCAAGCATGGCGATCAAAATCTAATCAAATGCGTCGTCGGCGCGGAGATAGTGAGGAGTCACTCGCCTACGAAATGAATTCCCTGCGTCGAAAACAGTCCAGGAGCATCCTCCAAACTCGCCTGTGAATCTCACGCATAACGATGGGGGGAAGCAAAGATCCTTGTGATGGGGTGTGTGTGTGTGTGTGTGTGTGTGTGTGTGTGTGTGTGTGTGTGTGTGTGTGTGTGTGTATGCGCGCACACCGGTCAGTGTTGGCGCTGAAATTTGGACGGAGTCGCCCCCAGGAAGGAAGGTGGAAGCTGTGCGTGTGCATGTGCATGCTGATAGGGATGCGTTCCAGTGCTTCGGCTCCAGTTGGCAGCGTGGCTCCCCAAATGCCCCAAGCGACAACCAAGTCTATTTCTGCTCAGTAACTATGTGCAGAACAATCCACTCTAACTGACCGGCTTAGACCCGCTAGGAATCAATTACCGAAATGCACAGGAAAGCCAGTGAAACGCTTTATTCCCTCCTCCCCAGCAGTTACGCTCAACTGGTCACAAGGAACCTTCACAGTCCAGTCAATTATGATCTTGGTGTGCGTTGGTGTCACTTGTCGTATCCATAGTTGACCGTCCATGCGATGGACCGTTCTCAGAATTCACCGTCTGACGAAAACGGCTCCCGTTTCCCTTTTCAGTCGATACTTTTTTCAGTCCCTTCTCAGTGTCACAATTGCACAATTCCCTTAAAAATGAAATGCATTGATGAAAAACAAAACTGCTTTTTCTTTTTTTGCTTTTAAATGTGGAGCCTTCCCTTTCTTTCTTCTCCCCGAACATTCGCCTTTTGTGAGCTACAAGGTTTTCATGCACCAGAGATAATGTAAGGGCACTGAAGCACCTTCAGTTTCAGTACATTGCATTCTTATAAACACTATGTCAGATTAAAATCAATGTACAAAACTTGAGTCTACAAAGACAAATTCTAAATGTGATACAATACAGCTGGAGCCGTGCTGCCACTTGACAATGTCCAAAACAAGGGGGATTTTTTTTCCCTGCCAATAAGAGCCTGGAGAGGTAGTTGGTGCTGACAAGTCGACTCGAATGGCACCAAACACTTCCGCTCCCTAATGGGACGGTCGATGTTAGCTGTCAAATTTACCTCCGCGGTCTGGGTCTACTCATCTACGCTGTCACGCCGCTGCTGCTGCCGCTGCTGCCGCTGCTGCCGCTGCTCTTCCTCCACTCCCACCTGTGGGCTCTGCCTCCAGGTTCATCACTCCCATATTTCATACGATCCATCAGTGCCGCGGCTCGCTTAAATCGTTCTCGCTGATGAGAATTGGAGACCGGGCGTCAGATCGAAATGTTGCATGTTTACTAAGAGAACCTTGATTCCGGCATAAATGACAGGGTTGAAGTGTGAGTGTGGCCCGCAGAGCTCGTTCTGGCAGACGGCGACCGTTCGCTCCCACACCCTTAGGAGCTGGTTCACATGAGAAGACAGACGAACCTGCTTCGCCCGGTTTTGCTCATTGCTGCATCGCTGTCGCTGTTGGTGGTGGTGTGGTTGTTTAGGAGACGCTCGAGATCACAAACGCTTTTCCTCAGTCCGATCCCAGCACCGGGAGATCGATTCTCTCCCGCAGCCGGTAAACTAACAGACTGTTCCATCTCCCGAATAATGGGAAAACCTTTTTTACTAGGCCTCTGTCACGACAATCTTTTAAGTTTCCTTTCTATCTGGATGACCTCATTAGCGATCACAAAGAGCTTGTTCTGGCGACTCGGGCGGCTCCCTTTGCTTCACACACGAAGGGGCTGGCTCACCTAAGCATTCAAACACACCTGCTCGGCCTGTTTTACTCACTGTGTTACTGCTCTCCCTGTTTCCACCTGGTCGGGCTCTGTTCTTCTATCCAACGGGGGATTCCAGCTCATTACTCAGGTATTTCAAAGCCCCGCTTAATATGTTTGTGTTTGGGAGAACATTGCACGGGCGTGATGAGAAGCAAAGCCCAGATAATATAATAAAGCTCATTTGAAATGAGTCGAGGTGTCTGCGAGAACTAATTTGAAATCCCTTCTTTAGTTTAGGAATGAAAAACACAGCAATGTTTTGTATGTTGGGATATTTTGTGCTTAACTAGCAGAAAGCCGCTTTGCTACCCTAGTTGGCATGATATGTGATTTGATTGACACCCGCCCTCTCGCACAGCCCTGCATATGCAAATGAATGTCTTGTGGTGTATTTGATTTTTCAAGTTGATTTTCTGTGATGAATTATGTGAGCCTTTTCACATCAGATCTGACTGATCAATGGTATAACGTCCAGAATCGACAACATACAACATCAGGGACTTATTCACAAGTAGAAACAACTTCAGTAAACTGGGTCTTGGTGCGTGACATTTACAAACCATTGATGTTGATGCATGTCTACGATGAAGCGAAGCCCTTTAAAATTTGGCGTCAAAATGACGGTCAATGGGGGTTTATGTGCTTCTGTGGTTGTAATTTACCTCATATTTAGTCAATTTCAAAGCACCTATTATGCATTTCATAACACGGGTGGGTGCATAATAGTCCACCCCTGCACCCAGTCCAGATCAATCTGAATGTATTTCTGCATTTGGGCATTCAATCTCTGATTTAGAGCTAAAACCAGTGACATCACTCTTCTGTCAGTCACACCGGAATTCAAAATAATCACATCCATTCCTCAGAGGTGTCACACTTAAAAATGCAATGCATATTTTGACTTCCTTTCCCAATGTTTGGAAAATATGTCCATCAAAAAGTAAATTGCCTTCATTTTAACATCCTGGGTTTTTTTACCCCATCGGATGTGAGGCCCCCTTGGGACTGGGAGCAGGGAGTACCCGAGGACAGAGCCCAGGACGTTCAAAGAAAACACGTCTAATGTCTCCAATTACCACTCATAAGTGGAAGAGCATATGTCCAGCGCTGGTAGATTAAAGGACATGAGCCCCGTCAGATAATTAAATTAGCGGTGTGAATTAGCGGGGATGCTCTGGCTGTTGCTTGTGCTTGTGCTCTGCTGACAGCTGCGTGCGTCCCAGCACGGCCCGACTGGGACAAAAAATTCGCCCCGGCAATTTTTGGCTCAGACGGCCCACCACAATCAGTCGGACACCACCCACCATCACGCCATCCTTGCGGTCCCCTTAAATATGCGTACCTACTGTGCTATTCTCCCAAACCACTACAAAGCTGAGTAGGATGTGGACAAGTGTACCAGACAGTGCAAGTGAACCAGTGTACTCACTCGCTCTTGACCGACTCCCTGGTGATCCCAGGTGGCATGGAATATACCATCTTCATATTCAAGTAGAAGTACAAGTCACCGTCAAAGAAAAAGCTCTGCTAGAAGTCAAAGTATGATTTCTATTTAAGTTAGTCAAAATGGACAGCAAAGCGCTCCCCCTCAAACAAGGCAACCTTTAAAAGAGTGAGAGGGGGGAGACAGAGGGAGAGGAAGGTGAGAATGATAATTTTAGTAATTCAGAAAAAGATCTTAAAAGCTGCTACATTATTATGAATAATTATATAATAATATCAACATTTCATCTCACCTAGCCACCGAACAGCAGTTTACAGAATTTTTGGAATTCCCCGACAAAGACGTGCAAAAAGTTGTACAATTCCAAACCATACTGGTAATGAGAAAATAGTTGTCTATGCAATTGTTACAGGGACCTGTTTGTTCCATCTTATTTCATTTGATACCATACTACTATTCAGTTCATACCGATTTCAAGTATTGAAATACAGTATTGATGATGAATATTGCATGAGGCTTACACAGTTTATAGATCACCTTTTTGTTTTGTATTAATGTTCAGAGAGGACTAATGGATCTGCATATGTGATAGGGCAATTAAATCAATGGTGTTGTTTGTTTGTTGGGGGAGTTTGACCGACAGTTCATGCGCCTACCACGTGAAGGTGCATGCTCAATGGGCAGCAGCACCAAACAATTTGAATTTGAATGAGCTCCCACACATATAGTAATAACATTATTCAATACTATATATATCATACTAGTTACCACCATGCCTGGCTGAAAATGAATATAGGACAACTTTGTTGCCTGTTGTTGGAAATAAAATTATAATTTTTTTGTCTGCCTTTTCGCACATCTTTATCAAGAGAACCCCGACCCTTATAATTGTAATTATATTATGATGATATATGATGATTATATTATGGACCTAGGTCACTCACAGCAACGGTCTCACTTCATGATGGTGTTACGATTATGTTATCTTATCTTATTATCGTCGGCAGGAATTGAATTAATCATCGTCTTCGTCGTCATGGCATGGTGCCGCTTCACTCTGCTCCTGCTCTGTCCCTCTTCCTCCTCCTCCCCCTGTCACACGCCAGCTGCTCCTCTCCTCTGTAACGTTCTACCTGTTGCTGCACAATGTCAGGTACTGTAGATGTTGAAGCTATGGCCCCTACAGCAAACATCTGCCGGGGCAAACAGGGTCTGTTGTTTTTGGGCGGCATCTGCCTCTAGATTTTTAATTGTTTTGGCCTGCAACTTGTTTTGCACCGCACCCCATTGGCCTTCTTGCGCGTTTGTTTTTCCGTCTTCCATCCACAGATATTTGGCTCTGACTGAGCCACAGCATCTGACACATGAGGACAGAGGCGGGGGTGGGCCTAGTAAGAGATGTGATTGGGCCAGCCCAGTGTCAGTATAGAAAATTAACCAATGGGCCGCTGTCCCTGCTTTATGGGCCGGTTGTTAGACACATTTTTATTTTTTTATTTTTTATTTAAGATGAGAAGTTAACTTATATCGACCCCAAGGTGAGTCTGGCCGCTGTCCCTGCTTTATGGGCCGGTTGTTGGCAATTATTATTATTTTTTTATTAGATATTCTAAATTAAGTTACACAGTATCAGCACCAAGGTGCGTCACCCACTGGGAAAATGCCCGGTATGTCAGATTACCAGTCCAGGCCTGATTCCCAGTGTGCGGCGTCATGTTTGTCTCCCCTCTCCTGATGTCAAACTCCAAACACGAAAGGACGACGTTCGAGGGGCGTCGATCCCACTCTCGTTTGTGAAAAAAATAATATAGAAAGGCTGGTGGGTTGGTGCTTCTTTTGTTTTTCGCATTCTAAAATATCCAATGTTTATTGGTGGTGGCGCATGGCCGGTGGCATCTTAAATTCGGTGGCCTCTTGAACTACGTTCTGTTTGCCACATTCTCAGCTTGTTACCAGCGCAGGGTTCAGGATTGTTTTCCTGTTGGCAAGTGTGGCAACACTTGTGAAATAACGAAAATGAAAATACACAACACAAAAAAAAAGTTCATGTAACCACTGTACTTTTGAAAATATCGTTATATACTGCTTTGCGTCGCTTATTGTCTTTTTTTATTATTATTTTGAGACATTAGGTATTTTCTGATATTAATCCAACTGTAAACAAGACAACATTTTGTAACATCGCAAACATATCAATATATGTTTTTTCGGGATGCAATGGTACACCGTTTGTTATCAAACCCTTCGAAATGTCCCCTATGGTTCTATTGAATCCACTGCTGGAGCTTCACTGGCCATGTCAGCCACACAAGGCCTGTGTGCCATTTCTCTATTTCTCTTTTATTTTTTTATTAACTGCACGTGGCTACGCGAGACTTTTCAATAGCAACACGAGATAGAACTACACGGAAATGTTTGGGTACAATCAGCAGATTGACTCCCATGCTTCTGGTGGATTGATGCTACACTATGAAAATAGTCACCTTTACGAAAACCAGAGCGGAATAGTGTCAAGGGTGAATATATCCCGGTTCCAATCAGCAGCTTTAGCTGGTTTGTGACATTAATGCAGGTCTCTGCGTTCATGGCCTAAGTACTAAAAATGCAGCGCTAGTTTCAAGAACCATGAAAGGAGATAGGAGGGGTTTTTTTCACATCATCATCTTGTTTTACATGTCCTATTTCTGCTCCCTCTCTCTCTCTCCCTCTCTCTCTCTCTCTCTCTCTCTCTCTCCCTCTCTCTCTCTCGCTTTCTGTTTTCCTCCGTTTCAGCAGTCCATAGATTGGGGAAACTGTAGCGCCGCACTAATGATCTCCACGCTTGAGTTTCTGGTCAGGGGCATACAGCATGCATTATTTTTCGACTGATGCTCAGGCTGCATGTAACGCACTGTAGACCTTAATTAAAAAATTGCATTAGGGCAACCATTTCGTACTCAGTTTCCTTTCTGTTCAGTTTGTAAAACGATTTTTATGTGGATCCGGTCCAAAAAGGCATCTATGAGCTCCATACGTGCCAGAAATGAAAGAAGAGCTGAAGTGAAAATTCATTTGACTCTCATTGAGATACAGTTATACAGTATATCGTACAATATACTGTTACGTCCAATCCACTATTAAAGGATTGGATTGGCTCGGGGCTTTGTGTTGGCCACTACTTGATGATGAGGACTCGGTATTGCCTACTTTGAATTCACTCTGCAGAACATTTTTGAATTAGATTGACTGTAACAGAATGGAGGGATCATTATATGCACATATATTCTGAGTGAAGTAGTTTAAATTCAGATCTGTCTTGCGCAATCAATACCAGGCAAGGAGCCGGGCAAAAACACCGGTGATGGGGAAATAATTCTGGAATAAAAGATCAAAATTATATTGCACCAACTCTGTTCAAAGGACACACTGTATAAAAGTAAGTGTGAGGAGAAACTGATTCTCCTTTTCTCTCTCGCTAATATGGGTTTCCTCATTTATTGAAGGAGATGATTATCTCAGTGAAGATAAGTCTGGAAATACCAAATTAATTACTATTTCATTTTATTTGAAGGAAGTTGTCCAACAGGTGTCTTGCTTTTAATAATCGGTTTGTAAGCATAATCATACTTACGAGTTAATGCCTCCACAGACATGGTTCCATTTCATAAAACCATATTCTCTTTAGTCAAAGTCAAAGCCAAAGTGTTTTATTCTCAAATGCACAGTACAACACAGGGTCGTTCTGAACAGCGAAATTCTTGTGACAAGGCAAGCGACAACTACGTAGAAGACATTGAAAGAAGATGTTCAATGGTTAAAAAAGAGTGAGCAAATGAGTGCAAAACTGGCAAAAATATGGCAAGAATAGCAAAACAATATACATAATAAAAAAAAATAAAACACGCGCAGCTGTTTCAGGGAATGTAGAAATGGGGAATATATAATATGCATCCTGATGGTTGTAGACAGAGGGAGAGTATGACTGGACAATAAGAACAGAAATATAAAATATGATAATATAAAGTGGAGGTGTGCCGATGAATAGAGTATGTACTTTAGATTGGGTAATTGACGTTGAATGTATGACTGACCAGAGCATATGTACAAATGTTCATGTGTCATCAATATGATCAGCAGCTTATTATTGCTGGTTAAGAAGCCTGGTGGCCTGGGGATAAAAGTTGTTTGTGAGTCTGGTAGTCTGTGCACGAATGCTGGTAACGTCAGACTAGAGGTGAACATCCATAGCCTGTGCTGGCTGTAGTCTTTTATGATTTTCTGTGCTTTCCTCGGGCATCTTGCTGATGCCTTGCACGAAGGGGAGCTGGCAGCCGATGATGTGCTCCGCTGTCTCCACCACCCTCTGGAGGGCCTTTGCGATCAGCGGCGGAGCAGCTGCCGTACCAGGCAATAATGCAGCCATAGAGGATGCTCTCAACGGGGCATCTGTAGAAGTTGGTGCGAGTTTTTGCAAACATGCCAAACTTCTTGAGTCTCTTCTGGAAGTACAGGCGCTTTTGGGCAGCTTTTACCGCCGGGTCCACTTGCCTGGACCGGGTGAGGTCCTCCTTTATGAACACACGGAAGAACTTGAGGCAGGAGGCTCTCTCCACTTCAGCTCCATCGACGCGAATGGGGGCGTGACCCCTCCCCTGCTGCTTCCTGAAGTCCATGATCATCTCCATAGTCCTGCAGAAGAGGTTGTTGTCCTGGCACCATGTTGCTAAAGACGCTGATCTCCTCTCTATAGGCGGCCTCATCATTGTTGGAGATGAGACCTAGGATGGTGGTGTCTGCAAACTTGAGGATGACGTTGGAGCTGCGTGTGGCCACACAGTCATACGTGAACAGGGCGTACAGGAGGCGACTGATTACGCAGCCCTGAGGGGTTCAGGTGCTCAGTGTCAGTGCAGAGGAGGCGAGGTTACCCACCCACCTTCTCTTTATATTAAAACCTGACTGTCGTGGACAAATGAGAGCGGCTTATCTGTGCAGCTTGACCTGTCACACCACCACGTTGCCTGTTTACCTCTTTTTACTCTTTATCTCAACCTCAATTTGAATCATTTGCATCCATCCTTGCCATTAAAAAAAAAAGCCTTTTTCTCCACGGCCTGTCTTTCCACTGCCCAATCTTCATTAGGAGGAATCACCCCGGGGACCGATTCCCTCCACGGCGCGAAGCTCGTCGGCCCGTCATTTCCAAGTCATTGAAACGTCCTGTGCTGGTGGCAAAGAGTTTAAGCAAACCTGTCAGAATGACAGCAGGACAAAACAATGGCTGCCAGTGCTGTTTACGCAGGCCCTGGCCTAGTTTCAGCTAAAGGAGCTCATTAAAAGGATCTGGTGCTACAGCTGGAAATATAAACAGAGAGAAGTGGGGGGAAGAACAATAATCATGCATTTAGCCAAGTAGATCATATTGCCTTTGGGGAGTCCTGGTGAGAAGATGTGTGTGTGTG
Source organism: Zeus faber (assembly GCF_960531495.2). Taxonomy (NCBI): domain Eukaryota; kingdom Metazoa; phylum Chordata; class Actinopteri; order Zeiformes; family Zeidae; genus Zeus; species Zeus faber. Next base: position 25,574,408 of record NC_137190.1, on the reverse strand, counting down.
TGTGTGCGTGTGCGTGTGTGTGTGTGTGTGTGTGTGTGTGTGTGTGCGTGTGTGTGTGTGTGTGTGTGTGTGTGTGTGTGTGTGTGTGTGTGTGTGTGTGTGTGTGTGTGTGTGTGTGTGTGTGTGTGTGTGTGTGTGTGTGAGAGAGAGAGAGAGAGAGACGGTGTATACTGTCTGTTTATAATGCCTGTTTGTTCTAGCTGCATTCTAGAATTTGTCGCTCTCTTTTCCTCTCCCCATCCTCATGCTTGCCCTTGCCCTCTTCGTGTCTCCTCTCCAGCTGGGCGGCTGTGGCATCCTGGGGGTGGGCGTGTGGCTCTCGGTGACCCAGGGAAACTTTGCCACGCTGTCGTCGTCCCTTCCCTCGCTCTCGGCGGCCAATCTACTCATCGCCGTAGGCGCCATCGTCATGGTGATCGGCTGCCTGGGCTGCGTAGGAGCCGTCAAAGAGAGCCGCCCGCTGCTTCTCATGGTGAGTCCCCGCAAATGCGACTCAGGTGACTAAGACGTCCTCAACTAAGTGACTGTAAGAGCTGAGGATGAAATTTTTGGCTCTTTTTCCAGATTTTCGGTCCTCGATGCGTCACTCGGCCAAAACAATCGTTTGATTTTCAGACTCTTTCAGTTGGTGTCATGTGCATTATACCAACTGAAAGTGTGACTGAGGAGGACTTCCTGTGAATGAAGAATGAGTGTCAGAAGAGCTGGTTCAGCTCTGTTGGAGACTGAATTCCGGCTATAAAACCAAACATCCGTCAAAATGATTTATTTCGACGAAATAATTATTTTGGTGGAATCCAAAGTGTACACAAGTGCACAAATGCAAAATCCCCCCCCCCCCAGTTATTTCTTGTCTCACTCGCCCCACTCGCTAAATCAAATCTTAAAGGAGCTTGTTTCGGCACACCACTCTTTCCATTCGCGAATCGACGTTCGGACTCGCAAAATACAGACATTGAATACCTGTATTTGTGGTTGCAATTCCCAAGTAGTGAAGGGAACTAATGAATGAATGACTCTTTTGTGAAAGTGACTCCAGACTCCCGACTCGTTTTAAAGATCTGTTCCCTACAAGCAAATCATTTTCAAGTTGTGGATCCCTTATAAGAGCTGCACTCATTAGGTTTGTGAGAGACACACATGCCCTCCCTTCACTCTCTTTCAACCTAATAGTGGTAAATGTTTGTATGTGTCATTGGCTGTTATTTGCCTCATATTTAGTTGATTTGAAAGTACCTGTTATGCATTTTATAAGAGGTGGGTGAGTAATAGCCCACTCTACGCCATAATCCAGATCAATGGGATGTGAATGTACAGTATTTCCGCACCGACCTCCAAGCTTAAACCTGCAGTCAAACATTTAACAACGTGTGGGCTGTTAAATTTGAGTTTTTTGCAACAAGTCGGAGGCTGATTTCACTCAGTGTGTATTTATATGATTGGTCGGTGAACTTGTATTGCAAAGTTTTTTTTCGCTGAGAGTTGTGTATGTGTGTATATAGAGTTTAATAAGTTAATGTGACCAAACAAGCAGATAAATGTGATGTCAATGAAGTTACAAAGAAAATGTACAAATGCACGAAATGTAAAAAAAAAAATGAGTGAAGGTTGCCAAATTTGGAAAAAAAGTAAGCAGGGAAAATGGACTAAATGTTGTGACCCTAAACAGCAATAAGCAGTTATAAAAATGGCTCAGATCAGTAAAATGGATGCAGTATTGCAGGGATACAGGGATATAGTAATTATTGAAAAAAAGATTTCCTATTCAGTGATTTGCACATTTTAAACGTTGCTCCAAACACAGTACGTCCAACCAATCCGGTATATACCACAGCATGTATAAATAATTACGGGCATAGAAATTTTTACATGATTCGACTTTTAACGTTCGCGTGTTTTTCTCCACATATGCGTTTCTTTGTGTGCAGGAAATGGTTTAAAGTGCACTGAAAAAGATGGCTCTGGACCTCAGGGGATTTAGCCTTAGCAGTGACCGACCGCCATTAGCACCATAGTGTGACATTTTCCTCCTGGTGACCAGACAACTCCATGGGCTGTGTCAATATAATGAGCGCAGGCGTCTGATTAGTCCGCCCCAGTGAGTGACAGATCAGTGGCGGCTTAATGAAGGTTTCTAAAGACTCCCCTCCCCTCTCATTTCGGAGGCAATTAGTGTGATGATCACTGACGAGGGCAGGGAGTACTGCGAGACTCCTCCGAGAATGTTTTGGAATTACGGCTGCGCTCGGCGTAGGCAAATGTTACGATGGCTTTTGTGAGTAATGTAATTTCGCCGCATCTGAAATCAAAGCCGCTGCCTTGTAAATTTTGGATCGCGGTGTTGAAAGCACTCTGGTGTCACGCTTTACATGTGAGTTTTCGTTTGACTGCAGGGTCAATAAAAGGATAAGATTAAAAAATTAAAAAAAACTTCCCAACCATCACTTCATCCAATAAATTCCTCTTGTATGCCCCAATTATTTTATTAAGCCATATTTTATTTAGAGCTGTTATCTTCTCTCTGCGGATCTCTCAGTGGCGCCGAAACACATTCACGCCATTGGGCCCGTATGGTATTGGTGATGGTGATTTGGGATGGGTCCCAGCCACCGGCCATGTCTGTGCATACATGGAGTCGTGGTCTGCAGAGGGTGCTGGATATGGTGGATCTGGAGGGTGATGGTTCTGGGACGGCAGAACGCACTGTTGAGGTCGCCTGGAGGTGTAGTGGACGTCACTGAACCAACGGTTTGGAAAACGAATTTTACACTTGACAACCTCAGTAAAATACTCACATGGACACTCGTAGTTGTTGGCGCCGCTTGGTGCCCAACTTAACCATTTGGAACCGGTTAATGGAGATTTATGATCTCCTAAAGTGAGTAGGGACCAGTGTGTTTGGCAATATTGTTTGGCAAACCTGGGTTTCCCTGTGAAACCGCCTCATTCTCAGCCCAAGAGATTTACCATCAGATCCTGTGTATTATCGGTTGACCAAACAGCCCCTCTTCCATTTGATATTGAAAATGAACAGTGAATATATTGTCAATATTATTATATTTTTCACGTTACAAGCAGTTTAGAAAGAAAGACTCCAATTTTTCTCTTTTATCACGCTACGCTAAACGTATTTTGTTTTTTTTGTTTTTTCTACCTGTGCTCTCAGCATGATTGGCATATCACACAGATCATTTGCATGCCATTGCATCCAAAACAGAGTTAATCTGCAAGTGGAGTTCAAATTCTCAACCTGCAATACCACTCTATATAAATCATCAAGAACTGCTGCAATAACTCTGTGACCTGTTTATCCGTCTCTCCACGGGTGAAACGGATGAACAGAGACAACCAAAAAATATGCACTTGACAAAACATAAACATAGAAACATCAGTATTTGACAAAACATGATTAAGTCGACGAAAATTGGAACAGTGATTGTGGCGCGTGGCCTCTTCCTGTGATGGCTATGGCAGTAAAGGAGAGAAAGGGAGAAGGATGGAATGAGGAGGTTGTTTGAGGCAGAAGCTGGTAGTGTGTGTGTGCCTGTGATGAGTGTGTGGGTGTGTGCGTTCGTGCGTGTGTGCGTTTGTCTGTGTGTCTCCACCAGTGAGAGACACACACACACACACACACACACACACACACACACACACACATTCCGACTTGTCCCAATTGGTTCTGGAGTATAAGGTCAGAACTATATCATAGCACCTCCAGGCTGGCCACCCCACGGCTACAGAAAAGCCCCGAGCACCCTGCCCTGCAGCCACAGAAGACCCCCCCAGCCCCCAGGCAAAGCCCCCCAGGTGCATAAACCCTGCACCGCCCAAGCGCACACGCACTGTACATCTCACCCCACCACCCGCAGACACAAGACGCACCCACAGGTGCAGAACCCGAGCTGCGGACGCCCACCCCTGGAAAATTAAGGCCGTACTTCACACAAATGAAACGCGGCCAATCGCGCCGTGGCTCAGAGGGCAGCGGCGGTGCTTATTCGGAGAGTTGAGATCTAGAGTGTTGGAGGCGGGCTGGGAGCAAATAGCTCGCACTCCACGAGAACCTTTCACGTCGGCCTGGCGCACAATGAATCTGCCACGCGAGAGGGATTGAACCCGGGGACGGAGGGTGTAAAAGCGATTAGAACCACCGAAAAAAAAAAAAGAATATGGAGTTATCCCAGCCGCAAAGTCCCTCAATACACGTCCTAAGGCAACGAGATCCCTAAAGATAGGGCCTGGGAAGCCGCTGATGGGCTGTGGATGTCAGGGTTTGTGTCGTGCCAATAGATAAGTAGCCGCCGAGGCTTTTACACTGGGTGGAAATCACAGCCGGCCGCCGAAAAACAAAGGAATCAATCCCTGCAAGATTTTGATTAGAGTACTCTTCATCCCGAAACCCTCGCCAGCCATCGATCACAACATTGCTAACCAAGTCATAAGACAAATAACTGGAGTCTGCTCTGTCCGCGGGCGTCCTTACGGTGGCCCTGAGAACTGAACACACCGCAACGTGAGAAAATACAAACAAATAGGAAAACCCAAGCGTGCGCCGCATTTAGAAAACGCGCTGCAAATTCAGACAGTGCCACCACGCGAGGGGGATTGAACCTGGGGACAGAGGGTGTCCGAGCGATATTTTTTTTTTTATAATTACGTTGTGGTTGTGTCTGTATTGTGGTATGTTGTCTGAATTTGCAGCGCATTTTCTAAATGCTGCACATGTGCTGTCAGATAGGGTAGGGCTGCCCCCGACTAAAGATTCTCCGAGCCGTCGACTAATCGTTGCACATTTATGATATGAATTTAATTATTTAAATATAAGTTTATGGGGCATCAGAAAATGGGTTGAGTTCCAGGGCTGAGAAAGAATGTTATAACTACCATTGTAAACCTAATAACCAGCCTTTAAAATATCAAATTAATTTACACGCACTGTGCGCACAATGCGAACGGCCTGTTAATTACACAGGTTAAAAATGACATCGGTTAAATTTATAGGGCCCTATTATAATTGTATTAATGTTCACATATACAGTACATTTATATATTGATGTAATTTGCACTGAAATGTGGTGTACAGAAGATAATTTTCCCGGTGTCAGCGTCCCCTTGGTAGAGACCCCCCGATGGGTGGTTTTAATGTTGTGGCTGATCGGTTTTAAGGTAAACTTTGACAAGGCGCAGCTCCCGAATGGAGTTTTTCTTTCCCTGCGACCAACCGACCAATGAAAAACTCGGTTGACGAAGACTCTTCTGGTCGACTACCGTTTGGTCGATTATTCAGGGTTAGCCCTATAGATTGGTGAAGATGTTTTCTTAATTTGCTCGTGTGTTTTCTATGTGCCTGTGTTTAATTAAGTTGCAGTGCACTGAGCTCTCGAGGCAACCACACGTCCTTCTAGTAAGTACACATCTACGGTACACAACGGTGGCAGTTATAGAAAATGTTTTATTCAGTGGACGGAGAAACTCAACTCGGAGGAAGACCCACTGGGAGAGAGAGAGAGAGAGAGAGAGAAGCACACAAAATATACATGGCAATATTGTAAAGACAATTAAAATGACACAACCTATAGGCTGTGATCTCAAATGCTGTTCCATGAGAAAGAAAATATCTAAAAAAGAACACAAGTTTACACAACTTCTGAATTTAATAATGTACATCTGCTTGACATGTTTATGTTTTTTAAAATATGGTAATGCTCCTTTACTTACGGGATTAGATCTGTCCTAATAAAATCAAAACAATGGAAGGAAATCTGTTTCAATCATGTAGAAATGCAAATTGCAAAGTTGTGATGCGGATGAAAATGAGTTGGCCATGAATTATTCAGGTTGGATTCCATTCTATGGTTCTTCCACCTTGTCACTCATAACAAGCTGTCTTTTTTTTTTTTCTCTCCTTGTGCAAAACTTTTTAATCATTTTAATCCAAGCAGAATTGTTTTTGCATGCATGGTGTAGAGCAGCGGCAGGCAATTTTTATTCTTTATTTTTGCTGAGCGCTCCTCCCTGAGATTTTAAGCACTTGACGCCCCCCATCCCCACAAAAAAAAAGAAAAAAAAAGCGAACTAACGCGGCTTATAGGAAACCAGGTTGAGTCGTCACATTTGTTTCTCCTGTTATCTTATCTATCCGCTTCTCTCATGCCTTTCTCTGCTAGCAATAACTACATGTCCTTGTGGCACGGTGGCACATTGCGCTGTTGCTTCACGGCAAGAAGGTCCTGGGTTCAGTTCCCGCCTGGGGCGTTGTTGGCACTGCGCTGGGGTTTTCTAGAATAGGGGCGTTTATGTGTGGAGTTTGCATGTGCTCCCCTGTGCTCATAAACAAAGGAACCCCAATTAAAAACACGCAGAACACTCTTCTGACCACGACACGGATCCACCGCCTGGAATTGGCCCCGGGCGCCAACGTAGTGAAGGCTGCCCCTGCAGGAAGGATGCCTGGGAGGGGAGAAATGCCTGAATTTCTCCAGCCACTACTCCCGGCATGCGTGCGTGAGTGCAGTGCATCTGTGAGACGGGTAATAAAATGATTCTTGATATTCCCAAAATATACTGTACCCTGCTTGGGCTCTGCAGGAAAGATCTTACAGGGAAGTTGGAAAGTTGCAAAATTAATGTCATGTCAAATCAGTGCCAAAAAATGAAGACTTACATTTTCATAAATATTAGAATTTATATATATAATTTTCCTTCGCAGCCCACTATGCCCCCCCGGCAGCGTCTCAGCATCAAGCACCTCATCGTGCATCACCCTTTATACTATATACACTATATTTACTATATACACTATATACACTATATTTACTGTATACACTATATACACTATATCTACTATATACACTATATACACTATATTTACTATATACACTATATCGACTATATACACTATATTTACTATATACACTATATTTACTATATACACTATATCGACTATATATACTATATTTACTATATACACCATATACACTATATATACTATATACACTACATACACTGTATACACTATAAATACTATATCAACTATACAATATATACACTGTATACACTATAAATACAATATATATAATATATATACTATATTCACTATATACACTATATTTACTATGTACACTATATACACTATACACACTATATATACTATATACACTACATACACTGTATACACTATAAATACTATATATAATATATATATAATATATATACTATATACACTTTATATACTATATACACTATATACACTACATACTCTATACACTATATACACTATATACACTATATACTATATAAACTATATGCACTATATTCACTATATACTCTATACACTATATATACTATATACACTATATACACTGTATACACTATAAATACTATGTATACTATATACTGTACACTGTATACACTGTATACTATATACATATCATCACCGTACTCAGTCTCGTTCCTGCAGTATGTCAGTATTCACTACACTAGCGTTCGCAATGGCCACGCCCCCTTACCGCCAAATAACACGGGTCCTCGCTTATCGACCAATTCACTTAACGACCTGGTCCTAGGAACGCAACTTGGTTGTTAAGTGAGGAGTACATGTACGACAGGTTTAAGTGTGGATGAAACGCTGTGACGCGATGCGGTGCGGAATTTCCGCCTGTGATTGAGGCTGTGGGATAAGTTCACAATTTTAAACTCTTGCGACAAGTTTTGGTACGACACTACTACAGGAATTGCCTCTAAGGGAAGTTGTGTCAGTCACCTTTTTTTATTGGAACCGTCCTTAAATCTAAGTCACGCATATAAAATAATGACGTTTGAAAAACAATAACGTTAACCGTGGATGCTACCATGTTCACTATCAATTCATTTAATGAATATTTTCAAGTGAATTCTAAGTACTTGTTATTTTTTCGTACTTTTACGTATCAAACTCATTTATGGAAACATTTTATATAGCCTAGTAAATATATATTAAATATACAACTAATCAAAATACTTGCGGTTGTACAGGAAAATATAGACATAATATGTCTCAAAATATTATTTTGTGACGTGAAACTCAGATGCAGGTCGTCTAGCAGCCACTGGGGGGAGGATCCAACTAGGGAATCGGTGTGAAACTGGCTTTAGAGGGATCATTTTTGTAATTTTTTTTGAGGGAATAATATTTTCAGAATGCGATTTCACATTAATCGCAAGCAAGGTAGTAATCCCCAATTTCCAATTTTTTTTTTTTCTTTTAATTTCTCAGTCAATATGTGGCAAGCATGCATACAATACTGTAGATAAACAAAGGGCAACACAAATAAGGGACGCTTTTGCAAATGGAGGAGAGAGATAACATCATTAAAGATGTTGGAAATACAGTGTGTGTTGTGCAGTCTCGCGTCCTGCAGCAGCGACATTGCGTTGAATGTCAAAGCCCGGTCATTCATAATTTTAGAGCTGAACTAATGAAAGGTTTACGACGTTGTTGACAATTGGTGTGTGATATACTCGGCAGATTTATCGTTTCGTGTGCATGAAGCCTGAAGCAGTAGTTGCGTGCGTCGACCAATATAATGTTGATGTACTGTGGTGAGCGGGGGATATTCTGGGATGACGCTGCGACAAAATTGCGCGCTCTGTTATGCGTTTTGTGGCTTGTAAGTCGTCGTCAAAGGGTCGGCAGTTGAGAACGGGGCCCTGGCGCTGACAGCCACATCATATTGGGAAATACTGGCGCAAAAGCAATTCCGAGGGTGCTTGTTGTGGTTTGTTAGAATAAACGGGTCAAATGTGTTTCGGATGAGACATTTGACTCTGCATTTTCCGCGTAACTGCTGCAAACAACGAGAGAAAATGGTCAAGAGCAGACAACGTGGCTGTCGTAGAGACAACATACTTCATGGTTTGCTGCACAAAAGGCGATAACGCGTGCAGGCGATGGCAGCCTGTATCCACTTTTCAGACAGTGATATGCTTTTGTATTCCTGTTAATTATTTTGACCGAGGTCTGTCCTGCAGCCAGGTCTGTTCTCGCAAAGGGGGAACCTGTCTGCGGCTTCCCTCCCACAGCGCCGATGGAGGCGCATCTGTCCAAAAGTCCCACCATGTTTCTGCCAGGGCTGTAAACAGAAAGCTGGCGGAAAACCCCCCAAAAAACAAACAAAAAAAAAAAAACTGGAAAGAAAACCCTCAGGAAAGTTGAAGCCACTGTGCCCGACAACTGGCGGCAAACAATCCCAATTCATCATTTACCATGGATTTAATTTTGTTACGGTGAGTTTTCTTTGCGACAAAGGTCCTTCTGGTCTCAGTTTGTGATGCTGGGTTTACCATCACGGAGCCAGTCTCTTGTTTTCTGTAAAATCGAATGAGTACAAATTAAAATCCATTATTTATTTATTTAACCCTATTGTGTATTTTTGACATTATGCCATCGATTTCATCTTCACCACTGTTGCACTTGTCTGTGTCATCCAGGTTATGCGGTTCAATAAAACAACAGTTTCCGGAAAGAAGTATTTCTTCGCAGAGCAAGTCTTTGCAATGCAGCTTCAAATCTAATTAGTCTGCCTTTTGTAATCTCTTATTTATTTATTTTCTACTTTTAATTACTTGATGAGATGCATCCGGCAATTCAAGTAAATTCAATTTGCACCTAAGCTGTGAAGAAGGATCCACCAGCACCTCCTTCTACCTCCATCCCTGAATTTGAACGCCGCTACCGCTTCTACAATTAATATTCCCTCAAAGAAAATCACATGCGACTTTTCTTCCAGTTCAGTTAATTGCTGCAACCCGTTTGATAAAGGTTGCCTCTTGGAATTTGGAATTTATTATTCCTCAGTTTCATAGTATGAAAGCAGAAAAAAGTCTGCCTTTCTCCGTCAAAAAAAACAACAACAAATCCTCTCAATTCAGCCTTGTCCTGTGTCTCTAAAGAGATTAGTTCCTTTTCTTATTAGCAGCCACTGAATGGTGAAGTGTGTGTGAAGCGTCGCGGGGGAAGGGTTCTGTTTGTTTTTCTAAGTAGCAGCTTGCTTGAATTTTTTTTCCCTTTCTTAACGGGGGTCCCTTAATCTCACTTGGACTTTCATAGTCTGAAAGAATTGCCAATGACGGTGGTAGAACAACATGCCATTAAGGAAAAAAAAATGATACAAAAACATCTGTGTTCTCTTGTTGTTGCTATAGGGAATGGGCAATAGTTCAGGGGGTGCACCCCGAATGGCTGCAGAATCAGCGTAAGAAACAACTTATTTGGCCGGGTATGTTTTCACGTACGAGGAATTTGGGCTTGGTATGGGTTGGTGTGTCGTACAATAAGACAGACAGACAAGTGACGTAAAGGCACCCGGCATTAAAACGGGATCTATGTCGGATATCTGTATCTGGATGAGGAAATAATACGGTGTCCAGGCATGCAGAATGGGAAGGCTGCGGGATCTTCCGGAGCACATCTGGGGCCGGTCTGGCTCGCGTTGGGAATCCAGTCCCAGCCAGCTGGAAGTGCACTCCGTACGGCTCGGCAGCATTCGTGAGAAAACATCGAGTCGCTCCAGCGGGATGTGAGCCCGCGGAAAATTGCTGCAGAAAACGACAGAAAAACCCCTTTCCTCGGCAAAGGAAAAAATCAGTTAAAGACCGTGGATCGGCATCGCTTCCTGTTCTTTGAGAGTTTGGATGGTAAAGTCACTCGAAGCTGTGAGGTATGTGTGACGCTGCTCCTGAAGACCGTCATTTGAGTGATTGCCCTCCTTGGATGTATGGACGTCGCGGGTGGTGTTGTGTTCCCCAGTGGCACCCTGTCAGATTTCCACCTCCAGCCACCAAATCTTTAATCCGTCCGCCCCTTCTCCCCGCTGAAAGTTTGTTCCTGACGGTGCTGAAAGGCCGCACCTCTCACGCTCCCAATGTCGCTTCTAGTGAAGGGAAATGCCAATCCGGCGCGGTCGCCATGTTTTTCCCGCTTTCCGTACCTCTCGGGTCGTTTTTGACCTCACTGTCTAACTTTTTAATGTCCTTCTGTGGGGCTCTTAAAATTTCTCACCCTCTCCGTGTAGCAGACGCTCCCCTGGGCCAGAGACACACTCCGTCTTTGCAAAGTGCTTGATGGATGAGCTCGTAACTCTTTTAAGCACTCACGTGGCCACATAGGGGAAAGATGTATCACCCATCAAGCATCTCATCTAGTCACTGTGTGTGTGTGTGTGTGTGTGTGTGTGTGTGTGTGGGTGTGTGGTGTGTGGAGTGTGAGTGTGTGTGTGTGTGTGTGTGTGTGTGTGTGTGTGTGTGTGAGTTTGTGTGTGTTCCTGTCTGTTTCCCAGTCTGTAAAAGATGGTTTCTTCAACAAATATGGAGCAAATAGTGCAATGTTGTAAATCATATACCCCAAAATCCCCCCCTCGGAGCTGCCAGTTCCAAATATTGGTACCAAACAGCCTCACACCTTTTGATCTTCCTTGTCTTTCCAATTTCCTCCTCTTAATGCTCCCCGGCTCCATTCTCACTTTTCAGCGCCGCCCGCGCCGCCTTGCGCTTGGTGGGAAACAAAAGGTTCATCCTCTGCACGTGGCCGCGCTGCTTCCCGCGAGGTCCCCCGCTGCACCGATAAATTAACTCATACATCCTCGTCTCTCTCTCTCTCTCTCTCGCCCCCTTCCAACCCATTTTGTGTCTTCACAGTTCTTTATCCTGCTGCTGCTCATCTTCTTCCTAGAGATTCTGTCCATCATGCTTTTCTTCATCTATCAAGACAAGGTAAGAGTCTTCAAACTGTATCTATCTATCTATCTATCTATCTATCTATCTATCTATCTATCTATCTATCTAGCTATCTATCTATCTATCTATCTATCTATCTATCTATCTATCTATCTATCTATCTATCTATCTATCTATCTATCTATCTATCTATCTATCTATCTATCTATCTATCTATCTATCTATCTATCTATCTATCTAGCTGTCTGTCTGTCTGTCTAGAGTGGTCTTGGTGGTGGATGAGGTTTTCCTAAGGTGAGCCAAGGCAACCTCATGCTGTTTACAGAAATTGCCGGATAAAATATGCATAGTAGTGATTTTGGAAAAAATAGTTTCAACAGTAGTTGAAAGATCTATGTTTTTGTTCCGTCGCTGTGCATCTAGTGGGAAGTAGGAGCTCAGTGGGCTGCAGTGAAGAGAAAAGAAATCCATACATCCTCACTCTTTCCCCTTGTTCATAAATTTTTATTTGTGTCAACTCATCCATTTTGGATGATTTCCACAAGTAAATAAACAGGTCAAGGAATAAAGAAAAGTCTCATATAATCCAGCCCTCCTTTCTAATATACGTTACAGTAAATATCCACTTCCCACACATTTTCAAATAAGATTTAAATAATAGATTTAAGGGGCAAGTTCAAGACCATCTATCTAAAACCAAGCCCGCCTTTTCAACGTGGAAGGGGAGGATGGATTTGTTCAGCAAATGGTGAGTGGAGAGAATGTCTGATGTCCAAAAAACCCCAAACAATCTACCATGCTGAGAATAATCTTGATGCGTGGAAATGTCCCGATCCCAATCTGAAATTGGGTCTCGTTTTCTTGCTGTCAGTGTTTCTCATGGACAACTATTAAGCATTGTTTGAGGTTGGCGTCCTTGCTCCACTGCTCATCACTCAAACAGAGGCATGCTTAGTGAGCTGGAAATATAGGAGCGATGAGCTCGAGTCCCCCCTTGGATAGAAGAGTAGAGCCCAACAGGGGACATGGAGGGAGCACAGCAAAGCATGCACAGTAGGGCAGGAGTGATTGGCTGCTTAAATAGGCCAGCCCATAAGGGCATGGAAGTCATGTGGCGTGGTCCAGTTGTCTGGCAGAACTTGCCCCGAAGAATGAAGCTACGCCTCATTTTGAAAGCTCGGGGAAGTTGTTTCAATTACCTTTTATTTAATTGGGGTTTTAGCCCTTGTTGCACTTTTTGTAGTGTTTTTAAAATGCAGGAAAGCTTCATTATAAACATATTCAATTATGTTTGGGTTGTGACTTAATGACTTCAGGACAAATGTGGATGAGACGAGACCAGTTGAGAAGCACTGCCTGAGGAGGTTTCATGCTGATGCGCTGGTTTCACAAAATTTAATGAAATAAAAATTGAACTAATAAAGCTTTTCAGGTCATTTCTCCACATAAAGTATCTCCAAAACAATTAGTTAGTAAGCCCTACTTTTTGTTGCACCATTGCAAATGTAACATTCTCCCTTTTTTCATTGCGTATTGGAGTAATTATGTTCAAAGTCGGAAAACTAAATCACTTTTGCAGTTGTGGGGCAGCGCTTTGATCCCCTCTCAACGGAATACAATTTACATTCAGAACGAACTAAAGCGTTCCCGTAGTAAAAACAAGAAAAAGGGATGTATTGCGAGTCAAAGTCTAGGGTTAAATACAATGCAGCCCCCCTGGAGGCGGCGATGGTGATGTTGCCCAACGGAGGGGAGAGAGAAGGAAGAGTGGAGGATGCATGAAGTGTAATGATGAATCTCGATTTAATCTCCCAACCACTCCTCTTGCATTATTCATGGCTCAGGACCAAAGACTGTTTTTTTTCACCGGGGACTAAGGCCAAGGCCACTCTTGTTTATCTGTATATTGTATATCATGTAGTGAAAAAATGTAAAAGAAAAATCAACTTTGCTATTTCCTCCACTCTTTCTCCACGTATTCTATTTGACGCCGGAGTGTTTGGCCCTGTGTTTATTTCAAATTGAGCGTTGTCTTTTTTTCTGCCGCTCTAATGGTGACAGGGCCGGCGTCGTTTCCCTACTGTGATGTGTTGAACAAGCAGTTTGCCTCTTTTTCGTAAGCCTGTGCTGTGTTTCTGGTTTTTTTCGAGGCTCTCTGGACTCGCAGTCGGGGAGCTGTGGATGTCGCTCCTTGTGGGGCTTCACCTTTCTCTCCGCTCCCGCCTTCCCCCGCGATGTTTCAGCGTGAGCCCTGTCATGAAGGCATCTAAATAATTCAGCTTTATCTAGATTTCCTCCATCCTAGGAGGGCTAGTGGTGACAGAACATTGTTAAAGTCGGGGATAGAAACTTTAAAAGCACCGCGGCTCGGGTGTTCGGGGCGAGCTCTCGCTGGTGTTTCCACAGATATTCCTCAAACAGACAGGACCTTCATAATGCTCTCTGCAAATTCTCCTCCTTTCCACACTCTGAGGAATCTGTAGGCACAAAATGTAGGAATCTGTTCAGTGTAATTATGGGAAAAAAAAGTCTCAGCATATGGAATAATAAGAAAAACTACATTAGAGTCAAAAAAGTGAAATAGAAGGTATCAAAAAGGCCCTCTTGGATAGCAGACCTTGGAACTTGGAGTTACCAAAGCACGGCTTTTTGTGATAGAAAAGGAGGACTTTTGACCAAATTGAACTTCTGCGTGGAACAGATTTTATTATTTTATCATAATTATTTATTTATTATGTTTTTTTATTTTTTATTATGTTATTATGTTATTAGTTTTTTGCTGAAAATACCACTCAGATTCTGCATTCGAGCCATTCCAACATGCGTCTAATCTGGGAATGGGCTGTTTCAGTGGGAGGAGCCACCCTCCCAAGGCCTCTAGTTCTGTGAGCCAATGGGGTTTGCGCTTTACTCCGGGTTCCAATCCGTACCAGTGCACCGAAATCTGTTTCGGAACAAATCTGAGGCGACAAATAATCAATCCAGTTGCTGAATCTTTGCTCGTATAGGATCCACAATGCGCCTCATTCAAAAGTTTGTGCCGACATACATCGTGCTGAAGCAGCGCCGAGCGGGATACGACGGGGCTTGGGGCTTTTTTGTTTCATTCAACTACGGAAATGTCGGAAAATAAAATAAAATAAATAAAATAAACACATCTGCGGTTTCGGATCACACGCCGCAGCCTACTATATAGTCATCCTAATGCGGACGCTCACGCACGCACGCACACACACACACACACACACACACACAGAAAGAAACACACAGCAGAATTATTTTTTACACCCAACACTCTTATTAGGGCCATCAGAGACCCAAATGTAACTGCAAAAGCGCTGTAGAAGTTGGCTTTGCATAATAGGTCCCCTTTAAGATGTAGAAAGTGCACCTACATTCCCATGGTGTGCATATAAATGTTAAATTCCAGTATGACCGGAAGTCACAAAACAATCTTTATTATCTCAATATTCTCGTAATTTTCTCAAATTAACCTGCCAAGCGACAGTGGTTACTTAAGCGCTGTACTGCTTCTATCACCTGCTCCATCTCCATGGCGACCGCCTGGAAGCCTCCCGGCAGTCCAGTCTCCATGACCCTAGCGCACGTCCTGTTCAATTCCCCATGATGAGCTTTACGACAGAGCAGCTATTCCAACACTATACCCGATGAAAGTGTCGCTATGGCAACCAGAGACTACTTTACTTTTAACTGCACTGGCCTTCTTGGCTTGTAAAGGACAGTTCCAAAAGGAGAGGGAGTCGCAGGTTTAGTTTAATGACTCCAGTCAATTCCAGCGAGACCTTTGGAGAAAATAACAGTATACATACAAAATAATCAAACGTCAGGGTGGTACTTGTTAAGAAGGGATTTGCGAGCGTTGCGCGCAACTGTGTGTAAATCTGGAGTTTATTGTGTCGTTCTAGTGGCTTTTATTGTTCCCTGAACCAAGGTCTGACACCCTCAAAGGCTGTGATGCGATGAAAGATAAACTGCAGAACTATAGATGAAACAAAACAAGAGCAATCTTCTATGGGATTCTGTACAAGGGGGCAGCAAGGTTTTTTAACTTCTTTATTATGTGTACAGTTAGTGGTCGGAGCCTTGAAGACTCATCTATACAGCTGCAATGTGCTAAACACAGCTGCAGAAAAAACAGGGTTATTATAACAAGAATCCTGCGATCCCAGTTGAACCAGATCCTGAAAACAGCAGATGATGACAAATGTAGCTCCATTATCTATCACCTTGCCATACCAGTCATACAACGGTTTATTATGACGAATCTACTCATCTGTTTACACCGATCAGCCACAACATCAAAACCACTGACAGGCGAAGTGAATAACGTTGCTCATCTTGTTCCACTGGCACCTGTCAAGGGGTTGGATATATTAGGCAGCAAGTGAACAGTCAGTTCTTGAAGTTGATGTGTTGGAAGCAGGAAAAATTGGCAAATTTTACAAGGGCCAAATTGTGATGGCTAGCCGACTGGGTCAGAGCATCTCCAAAACGGCAGGTCTTGTGGGATGTTCCCCGTATGCAGTGGTTAGTACCTTCCAAAAGTGGTCCAAGGAAGGAAAACCGGTGAACGCGACAGGGTCATGGGCGCCCATGGGCTCATTGATGCACGTGGTTAGCGAAGCCTAACCCGTCTGGTCCAAGTGCTACTGTAGAACAAATTGCTGAAAAAGTTAATGCTGCTATGATAGAAAGGTGTCAGAACACACAGTGCATCACAGCTTGCTGCATATGGGCCTGCGTAGCTGCAGACCGGTCAGAGTGCCCATGTTGACCCCTGCCCACCTCTGAAAGCTCCTACAATGGGCACGTGAGCGTCAGAACGAAACCATGGAGCAATGGAAGAATGTGGCCTGGGCTGATGAATCACGTTTTCTTCTACTTCATGTGGATGGGCGGGGTTAGGGTCCGATCTGATTGAGCATCTGTGGGATGTGCTGGAACAACAAGCCCGATCCATGGGGGCCCCACCTCACAACTTACAGGACTTACAGGATCTGCTGCTAACGTCTTGGTGCCAGAAACCACAGGACACCTCCAGAGGTCTTGTGGAGTCCGTGCCTCCACGGGTCTGAGCTGTTTTGGCAGCGCGAGGGGGAGCTACACAATATTAGTGCTTATTAGTGATTTTAATAGTGGCTGATCGGTGTACATTCGCTTTCAGATCCAAAACTAATTTTACTCCTTTAGCACCGACTGATGTAGTTTGCTCCTAGTTTGCTCCTCCCAGTTCACGTTCTGGCAAATATTCTTTTCAGGAGGGAAATTCCCTCGCTCTACACACCCTCCACAGGTGCATAAAGGATGACATCAAGGTGAAGGTAGAGTAGGACTGTCGGACTGAGATGATGTGAGGCGCGTGAGGTGATTCTTAATTCCGCCTCCCACCCTCTCACCCTCTCACCCTCTCAAACTCTCACCCTCGCAACCTCTTTGCTCAGATGCGCGTATCATAACATTTACAGGAGATTTCTTCTTATCTGGATCCGGGTGCAAGAAAATGTTTATGAGTGTCAGGAAATACGTTTTCTGCACATTTTTATTATTAAAGGTCTGGACAAGAGGTGACCTGTTGTGAGGTCAAATTTGATTTTCTTTTGCCGTCCATATTTCCCAGCAGAAATCTAGTGACTGAGTGAAAGACAGTTTAATTTTGTACAGATCTCACAAACAAATGTATATTCATTTTTTTACCGGCCCTCCGCACAGCTGGGTCTGAGATCTGAGCTCTGTTGAGCACTGAAACAAAGAATCTCAATCGGGAGAACTTTACCGACTAACGGCTGCGTCTGTTGGGACTGGGCTTTGTCCTTCCTTGCGCTGCTCTCCCTTCTTTTGTGCTATCTTTTACTGTTAAAAGGAAACACCGACACAACACTTGTGAATCAAACTACGACGCTGGTGGTGCCTTAAGGAAGTGATTTTAATTCATACCTCTACATTTTGCATGAATACATTTATTAATTCTAGGTCGTTGACTTCTTCTATTTTTTTTAGGCTGATATTTAAGGTTTAGTCATGTTTATTGTACATTACCAGTTTCTTATCATAGGTTCAGATTCCTGGTTCACTGCTAGCTTTATTTAATTTGTTATTGTTATTGTAAATGAAAAAACACATTTTTCTGGTTAATTTATTTGGGTCACTTCTATTTTTGTTTTTTATTAATCCATTTTATTGTTTTTCTGTTCTTTTTTAACAGACACACACACAGAAGGAAAACAGCCAAATTATTTATTAAATACTTACATTTCCATTGCCTGCAACAGGCAGCTCACAAAAAAATGACTGGGTTGTCTTATTTCACATTTGTGTGCGTTACGAGGGCCATCAGAGTAGTGTTGGAATGGGCGGCTATTCCAACACAATACCTGATGAAAGTGTCGCTACGGCAACCAGAGGCTACTTTATTTTAACTACACTGGCCTTCTGGGCTTGTAAATAACAGTTCCAAAAGGAGAGGGAGTGGCTATTTTATCGTTTTCTATTATTTTTTAAGCTATATATTTTGTTGTTTATCATTAGGTTTAGTGTATATTGCTATATTCTATTCTGCACCGTCAACCGTTTTATTGTATATTTCGACATTTTCTGTCTATCTATCTATCTATCTATCTATCTATCTATCTATCTATCTATCTATCTATCTATCTGTCTGTCTGCCTGCCTGCCTGCCTGCCTGCCTGCCTATCTATGTCTATCTATCTATCTATCTATCTATCTATCTATCTATCTATCTATCTATCTATCTATCTATCTATCTATCTATCTATCTATCTATCTATCTATCTATCTATCTATCTATCTATCTATCTATCTATCTATCTATCTATCTATCTCTGTCTGTCTGTAAGTCCAACCTTTTAAATACACAGATGATGCGGTTACTAATTATCAGTAATTATTTAGTGGTAGTTAATACTTCCACTGACGCTGACACAGCCTTGATAATTCAAACATTTAGGCACCATTGATGATGAATCAAATTCCGCCCTGTGTGCACTGGTCTCTCTAGTTCACTTTTTTCTCAGTTGCAAAAAGCTCAGCATTACCTGCCCAGACCCTTATGAGTTATGCAGTTTGAGTTTATTTAGACCATTTGAATTTTGGTGTCATGTGGACCGTAGGCATGCGGTTACTCGAAACCCTCACTACCCACTCATCAGACTTATAGAAAACACTGTTATGGCAATGTCAAAATCAAACGCAAAGAGAGCTGATTGCCCTTTAGGAAAAATGGTTACATTTGTTTGAAGGGAATAAACTCTGTAAGCAAGGTCATTACATTATTTGTGTGTGTGGATATACGCAACAGGAGAATGCCGATTGAAGGTCTGCTTAACCTAGAAATAGTATCAAAACAGGATTCATTAAAAATGCCTAACTACGATTTTGCATGTGTTGTGTGTATAGCACATGCTGTGATCTACAAATAAACTGTGATTCTGTCTTCTCAATAATTGGAAACCCCCTGCTGTTACACAGATTGGCTATAAAGATATATAGGGACTTTGTTGATCTCTGAAAGGAAGTTCAATGTAACAACGTAAATAGCCGAACACTGTTAATGCTGTTAACATCCAAGTTAATAATTAACGGCTGAATATTCACGATACATCAGAGCGCAGATTATCCCGAAATGTATTATACTACAGTATATTCAATTTGTGTGTAAATAACCTCTCCATTGGATGGGCAGCAAAAGTAAATCAGTCCTATCCAAAAATAGTGTGTGGGATAAGATGGTGTCTTAGCAGCATTACTGCAATCCAGCATTACTGCAATTCAGCTGGAGGATTCCAGTCAAGTTTATACATATATATGTATATGTATATATATATATATATATATATATATATATATATATATAAATATATATATATATATATATATACAATTTTCACTTTGAGAGTGCTGTACAGACCAACATTCAAAGGACAGTTAAAGTGCACCTCCTCACGCAGAGCCCCCAGATGGAGGGAGAAACTCCCAAAAACTGAGTGTAGTGTAAGAAACCTTGAGATGGGACTATTGACACTCTATCTGGACAGAGTGCAATGGACACTGGTGTCCCTCAGGGGGCCCGTCCTGGGCCCTCTGCTGTTCTCATTGCTCTCCTAATGTAGTGGTAATAAAGTGAATACAATTAAAGCTTAAAACCAAATGATCAATGTGAGACATCAAAGGTCAATCTGGCCATCAGCCAATTAAGGATGTGGGGAGTGGGTGGGTGTGCAGGCAGCCAGTAGGCCTGGAGGACACATCTCTTCATGGTTGTGGTAGCGATGGTGGCAGCAGTAGTAGCCAAGGTGTAGAATAAGGTGTGTTTGAAGAAGCCAGAATTTCTGCAAGGTGAACCATGAGCCAGGTGAGTCACAGAAGCATTGATGATGGCAAACAGTACCCGTGGACACATGGTACAACCTTGCTTCCTAATGACCATCCATAATGACAAATTGACCAGTGAAGACAAAAGAGTTAAAATAGTACAATTAAGCTGCTTTCACACATGCACACCGGACATTGTCCAGACAATGTCAGGACCTGATTATCCGGACATTGTCCCGAGTTGCCGTTTCACACATGGAGCAAAAAAACTGAGATTGTCCGTGTCAGATGTGTTTACACCACCTGGAAATAATCTGTTTGGTTTATACGTGGGACGGAGCCTGGGTAGAGCGTTAAGGAGGCAGGATGTGACGCAATGATGCTGCAGAGCTTGACATCACACCCAAGATGGTGGACGAGGCGACAGACTTATCAGTAGTTGGGCTTTTTTTTGCATCGATATGTATCCGCAATATAAAGGGGAGAGGAAAGGAAAGGAATAATAAAGAAAGCAGAAAGGAGTACGCAGCAGCTACGCTCCGTGCATAAAGATCCGCTCTAAGGTAAATAACTGCCTCATAATAGAGACGTCATCAACACGCGACACACTCACTCGCTCGCTGTGAATGAGCCAGACAATTACCTGCTCCGTTCACACATACTGCTCAATCGGACATTGCCCGGACTTTGTAGTAGGGTGCTGGCCGGGTAATGTCCGTGTCTAATGATTCCGACATTTGCTTTCACACATACAGCTCCTCCGGCTAATGTCCGGATAATTTCAGGTTTTCAGTGCCTGTGTGAAAGCAGCTTTGGATGCTCATAAAGAAGGTAACCCTGTTTCATAGTGGCAGCCAGACCATCCTGTGTACTGTATACAGTACTGTATTTACCTACATTTCAAATAAAGTTTTCATTGACTAAACTAGATATAAGGAGACACCTAAAAGTAGTTTAACTGTTGTGGCAAATGTTACTCAGTACACATGAGGATCTAAGAAGGTTTCTGGGCAATTAAGTTTTAGTTGTCACTAATTAACCTTACTTTTTCCAGGGATTTGCCAGGAAATTGCCCAAATATCTTATGTAAGAAACCATTAACTGATTAAAGATATCATGGGTATAATCTGTTTTCCATTATTATCCTCTTGACTCTAGAATCCAGCTTGTGTGCCAATCGCACCCAGAATATTTCGGAGCCGGCTGCCAAACTGGTTGCATCTGATGGGATGTACTTTGATAATCCCCTATTCTAGTGAAATAGAATCCATTATACTAGTGCATTAGACGGAAAATGAAAACAGAAACTGCTCAAGGACAAGAGGTGGCTCACTGTCCCTGGTCACCCTGTGAGGTTTGTAATTGACTTGCCTTAACTTAAGCTGGAGCAGAGTTGGCCCCATCCACCATAAAATATACCGGGATCCTTCAAAACCTTGAGGACATTTCCATTTCCGGGAAAAATGACTAGACTAGAATATTTGACTGAAATAATATATGTATGCTCTTGAACAGCCCTGACACTTCGCTCAAATTAATGTTCCGGGATCCTGAAATGTAACCTGGATCCGATGGCATTTGGATCTTAAAGGATGCAATTAGGAGCCAAATTCTGCCAGGAAATGAGTCTTGGTCAAGAAGGGCAGATAGAAAGACTGCCCTAAAATCAATATCAATGTAACTTCAGCGCCAGCAGACCCCTATTGCAGCCCGCTGCTCTTGCAGCTCTCTTGTTTTTATCAGATATTTTTGGAACTTTGATTTCTTTCTACCTGTGTCAGTACTGTGAGTACCGTATATTTTGCAGCTTTTCCCACTGGAAACAATAAAATGGCATCCAACATCTGAATCTAAATCAAGCAGGAGCTGTGAGATATGCTATGTGTGTTCTCCCGAAATCCTACAGGGAATTTGAACACAGTCCATTTCTCTCTTTAAATGCCTCTGTGTACTTAACGCCATCATCAGCCCTATCTTCCTCTTCCAGTTATGACAAAGTGGATATGTATGGACGTGTAAAATGACCGACAAGTGGAGGCTTTTTTCTTAACTGCTATTTTTCATGTAAAAAAAATTTTTTTCCTGTCTTTGCCTCCTCTAAGCTGTCTTTACGGTTACATTGTGACACTTAAGTGTTTGCCCACACAGTCCAGTAGATCCTATATATTGTCTCTGCTATCTTTGCTCTCCATGGTCATGCTCTGTTCTTACGTTTCCATTTTGAGGTTCTTTCCTCTTGTGCCCAAACTCCAAAGTTCCTCTCTTCTTTTTTCCCAGTCCCCTCCCTCCATATCTCTGTCCCCATCTCAGGCTCCCTCCCTCCCTCTCTTCTTTCTTGTCTGCCTATACATTTCATCTCTTATCTCGCCTTGTACCCCCTCCACATAAATAATTGATGGCCCATCTTTGACTTGCCCGCTGTGGTTAAAGGACGACTGAAATCCCGAGGACAACATCAGTACTGAGCTAAAAGAACAGCCGGTGCTTGCGCACAGTTCTCGTTGCACTTTCTCGTTTCTTACTAATGAGCCACTTAGTTTCAAATGAAGAGTATTTTTAGGGTTTCAAACGGGGCAGTAGAAAGGGCCGTAATGGCGTCCAGTACTGTATTTCATTCCTACGATTCTGGGATTCTTTTGGATTCCCACATAATTTTTGAGAGCGCGTGTTGTTATGATCTAATTACATTACAGCAATTACAGCAACGTTGTGGCAGCCAAAACCAAATCTCATCCAATGCTGCTCATTGTCGCATTATTGCATAATACACCCTAGTTGTTTCTTGCTGTGGGAGCTGCCTTTTAATTCAAAGAATCAGCAAATTACATTGGAAATTTTACATTTATCGAACCTTATTCAATGCTTTTAAGTTACTCAGAGGAATGTGTGGTTGAGATGTCTCCCACTTGATGCACATCATAGGTAGTGTACTGTAGTACCTTGAGTTATTACATCATCAAATTCATATATCATATGTATATATTCTTCATATAACTAAAATGTTCATATGCAACAAAAATGCATGAATGCAATTTCCATTTTGACGAAAACTATTGTAATATGGGACAAGTAACGCATACAATTTCATCCTTTTTTCTAGTTTTTAACCAAAATAATAAAACATACACATAAAAAATATGTCTTTGCAAGGAGAATTTATTCAGGGAGCTTGGGGCGAGTCAATGTAGGACTCAATAGGGTCGGTGTAGGACTTATAAGGGTGAGTGCAGGACATATTTGGGACAGTGTGGGGCCCATTTGGGTCGGTGTAGGAATCAATAGGATCTCGGTAGTAGGACTTACTAAGGCTTGGTGTAGGACTCATTTGGGTCAGTGTAGGGCCCATTACGGTCAGTGTAGGACTAATTAGGGTCGGTGTAGGACTCAACAGGGTCTCAGTAATAGGACTCACTAGGTTTGGTGTAGGACTCATTAGAGTCAGTGTAGGACTTAATAGGGTTTTAATAGTATGACTCATTAGGATCAGTGTATGACTCATTAGGGTCGATGTAGGACTCAATAAGGTCTCAGTGGTAGGACTCAATAGGCTTGATATAGGACTCAATAGGCCTGATGAAAGGCTTTCCAGCCTTTCGTTGGATTTTCGCCCCGGCATCTTCCTCCACTTCGGTGGGGGATTATTTGGATGTGCAGCAGGAATCAACAGTGGTGTTCTGTCCTCTTCTGATGTAGCAGAATTGAGATGGTTTTGTGATGACTTGTGCCTTTGTCTCCGTGTTGTCTTTCCTGTCTGAGTGCTTTGTTTGGCCGGGCATTGTTTTGCATTGTTGCCTCTGACAGCACTTTCAGAGACAAATATCACACTGTGCGTTTAAATTCAGGTTGGATGTTGGAAGCGGGAATTTAACCACATATAGAGGGGGCCTGGATCTGTTCGAAAAAAACGAAACGGATGCCATGTTGTTTTGGTTTTCTGTTGCTGTTCCAGATAGGTCAGATGGGAGGAGGGGGGACAGGTCACATCTGTGGGAAACACAGCTCTCATTTCTAAAGGAGAGTTGGCACTGATTGTGTGTGTGTGTGTGTGTGTGTGTGTGTGTGTGTGTGTGTGTGTGTGTGTGTGTGTGTGTGTGTGTGTGTGTGTGTGTGTGTGTGTGTGTGGGCGTCGGTGTGTGCATTGGTTTGTGTGAGGAACGGTGCGTAATGCCTTTCTCCTTCCAAAGTCTACATGTTGTGATGTCTGTATTTTGTGTAATTGCGGGGCTTGAGTAAGGATTTTTCTATCTCCCGCTGTACAAACCATCTCCCCCTGCGAAGCGGTCATGACAGTTATTAGATACATTTATCCCAATGTTTGCTCTTCGCCATCGCTGACACAAATGTCTTTTCATCCCCAGATTGATTACTACGCCCAGAGGGATCTGAAGCAGGGCCTGCAGCTCTTCGGCACAGAAGGGAACGTGGGCTTGACTAACGCCTGGATGATTGTACAAACCGATGTAAGACCAGGCAGAGCTTCCTCTCTTGAGTACTTTGTGTTTTTTTTTTATTGTTTTTTTTTATTGTTTTTTGATTTGTTTTAAAACCGATTTTTTTTTTTAATATATTCCCAATTCTTCCCTGTCTTCACACGATTGCTGTGAAACTCAGGGCCTCCCGCCCTGATTGATCGGAGAGTATTTTGGAAACATCCCGTCCGCTTCCGAAGCCACTCTTTTGTTTCGACCAGTGACGTTTTGGAGGAGAAGGGGGGTGGAGTGCGGCCGAGGGGCTTGTTTGATTTGTTTTGAACTCGACGTGTTGATGTAATACGCCGTCGCTATCGCTACAAAGAATTTTGCCTAATGCAACTTTAAACCAAAGAGCCTGATCAAACAAAATAAGATTGTGGAGGAATGAAGCTTCACAGCCCTCGCCCCGGGACCCCTGGGAAATTATTCTGACAAGATCAAAAATTATATCTCACAATAAAAAAAAAAGTCAGATAAACCATAGCATAGAAATTATAAATCATGTGTATACTTGGCACTGATATACACTAGCTGTATTTTTGACATACATTAATGTTATACGGAGGTTGTTAAATTGACAATGCTTTTGCAGTGATACAAATTATGAGCTTGCCCCCTGACTGTACTGTGAGTATAACATCCTTCTAAAATACCTACCCTGAAGAGGAGGAATTGTATTTGCACTTGTGACATTCCAGAAAGAGAAAAGGGGAATCGTAGAATGAATTTTAACCGCATAATAGTTCTTCTCTTAAATCAATCAACTCTGCCCCCCACCCCACGAGGTGATAGAAAGACGATAGGCCAACCTTTAAAGTTCACAATCAATAGCCTTATAAAGGATTTGGGAAAATTTCAATTATAGTGAATCAAATACGCCCTTTCAGTAACCACCCTGATTAATCTACTAGTTATTGTGATTTAAATGTTTATTTGCCGCTTGAGGATATATATAAATTATTCTTTTTTTTTTCAATAGAGGCTTAAAGAGCCTTTAGGGATCACAGAGTCCAGGCTGTGAATGCGTATGCATTAAAGACGTTCAGAACTCTAATCTTTATGTTTAGTTTTCACAGCTACAAATGTGACCTCGTTTCATTGATCCTTGTTCTTTTCGTTGCTTTTCCAGCCAAAGAACAACTACATCAAGTGTGATATGGCCAAAATGTTGTTTGTTTCCATATTAACGCTGTTATGCGCTTCTTTTAATTTTTGTTGAATTATATATTTGGTAATGCAAAATCGAAGAACATGATGGTATTGTAAAAACCTGACCTGCGAATCTGATAGATTATCCAGGCAGAGATACAGGGGCGGGGCAAAATAACAGCCACACCAAATGGAAAAAAGGAGTCTAATCTGAAATAAAAGATCACGATTTCAAATGCCGCTGCAATGGTGAGTCATACTAGGTTGATTGCTAGTGGTTTGTGTCAGCTGTAAAATAGCTCTGACAATCTACACTTTCACATGTGGTTTGTTGTTTTCAAAGTAGCAAAGTCAACTAACAGAGTTGCTAAGATGTCAAATAGACCGCATCGGAATTGCAGTTATATCCGTCACAAAAACTGCAGAAATATTTCATGTGTGAAGGGCAACGGTCTCGAAAACCATGACAGCATCAGATCGACTGCATCTCAAAAAGTTTCAGCGGTCCCAAGTCGAAGCCCGTCCACCGGGATAGACAGATGGCCAAACAGGATAAATGGATCAAGATTCAAGATTCAAGAGGCTTATTTGTCACATACATATACATACGTTCATACATATATGCAGGGTATTGTCTTTGCAACGCACCCGGAGATTATGCACAATAAGCTCTAAAAATACTAAAATGTGCGTACCGCAAGGGTCCAGCCTCAAAAATGCAGATAGAATTTAACAGCACCTCTGTGACCCAGTCCAACCCTTCCTTTGTGAGGTTCACAAAGGAAGGGTTGCCGTAAAATACTGATATCCAAGACCAAAGACCAAAGGCAAAACCTGTAATATAGAAAAAAACTATAATATGGTCTGATGAGTCGTCCTTCACCCACATTTACATTTAGAGAAAGTGAAAGCTTCAACCCACAATGGCTGTTACCGACTGTTCACTGTTGGGTTCAATAATTGCTCTGCTTGGTCGTATAAACGGCCAAAGGGCTAAGAGGCACATTTTACATGCAGTTTTGGACTTATATTACAGCATTTTAATGATGTTTGCAGCTGTTTCGAAGGCAAAGTGTTTCCCTTCTCCTTATTAGGTGCTTGATGTTATTCTGGTGTATCTAATGTGTTATTATGACGCTGAGCTATTTGTGTTTTTGCACCTGATCCGATGCTGATCAAATCTCCTTTTGCCAGTCAAATCACTCGGCAGACACTGTACCTTGTCACAACATCCACGTGATAAAACACAACTTGGAGAGAAAAAGGGAATTAAAAAAATAATAATTTCCGTTTATAAATATTGATGACCTATTACACAGGTCACTATGAATTCTATAAAGATGATGCCTGTTTTCAAGGGCAGTATAACCACTTCAAGGTTATACTGTATATCTCTCTGTATTTTTGTTTTTTTTTGTTCCATTATTAACAACGTAAATCCAAATGTGGGAATTAAAATCCTGTAAGTATTAAAGAAAACTTCTTAAATCTGATTAAGCCTCTCCAAGAGGCATTGCGAAGCTATTTTATTTTTTTTGTCGTAACTTCGCCCCTTGCAGTTGCTGCAGTCTCCCAAATTCCTCCTCAAATGGAGTTACAGATTAATGGTAATACCATCATAGGCTTTCCGAGGTAGTCTTATTCCCAGCTCTGGCTTTGATGTGCTTTCTTTTTTTTTTCCATTTTCTCAATATTATTTCATATGGCAAAAGAAATTACAACCGCCAAGAGAAAGAGAGCTGGAATTGAGAAAGTCATTGGGCTAATGTGCCGAATACTGCCGCATTCAATCCACCAGAAATTCAATGTAATGGCTCGTACTTAAGTTCCATTAGTAAATTTCGCGAGACTCTCCAAAGGTGTGTCCCTGGTCCTTGCCTCGCTTTCTGCCTATCCCTTTGTTTTCCTCTCGTGTCAGTGTGTGTGTGTATGTGTGTGTGTGTGTGTGTCTGTCTGTCTGTCTGTGTGTGTGTGTGTGTGTGTGTGTGTGTGTGTGTGTGGGTGGTTTTTGGCTGCCGGCTTGTGTATTTTTGGAGTGTGTGTTGTATACTTGTATGAATGTGAAGCTGTAAGATTGTCTTTGTGTCAGAGAGAGAGGCTGCGGCTGTGGCGTAAACATGTTGAGATGCAAATGTATGCAAATGTCGGCGTGGTGCTTGCGTCAGTGTGGGATGTCGGAGAAGAATGGCTTGCGCGTGCGGGATCTTTGGCTGATGAAACACCACCTGAATGAGCTACGCCTCCAGGGATCGCATTTGTGTCTACTTTTACCTTTCAGTACTTACATGTATGTATGTACGTACATTATGTATGTATGGGCTCCGGAAAGAAAGTCCAAATCACTACCTTTCAGTTTTCATTGATTTTGCTGGCTCGCTCTCCATCCCAGCCTCGGTCATACATATACATTAGTCTGCACAGGCCCTGATGGCTGGATTGACACAGGGACATATTTAATGGTCATTCACGGAATTATATGGAATATATCCTAATATGTTTTATTAAATGTTTGATTTCTCTATATTTACAATTTATAAAAATTATAATAATAATCATAAAGAATAATACATTTTTCCAATTTTTGAGATTTTAATAAGAAAACTTTTTAAATAATTTTAATAATAACCATAACATAATATTATCAATATTATTAATATTAACAACTTTTTAAACTAGTTTTTACATTACATTTTTTTTTTTACATTTACATTTCACACTCTATTTTTACATTTTACAACTTACTTTTACTTTTACTGCATATTCTGTAGGAACAGATGCACTGCGACCCACAGTCAAATTCCTTGTCTGTGTATTAACTTGGCCAATAAGCCTGACTCCGATAAAAGCTGTAATAGTGACATGAAGAGTTGATGTTTTTATGAATCACCAACGAATAGGGATGTCAGTGTGAATGACGCTTGGCTTGATCCTTGTTTGTTGGTTTCGCTCGTTTTTCATCATCTCAGTTTCGCTGCTGCGGTGTGACCAACCACACGGACTGGTTCGAGGTTTACAACGCTACCCGCGTCCCTGACTCCTGCTGCCTGGAATACAGCGACAACTGTGGTCTGGACAACCCTGGGACCTGGTGGACGGCGGTAAGGAATTAAGCAGAAGTGTCACACACACGCACACACACATGCACACACCCACACACACACAGACACACACACACACACACACACACACACACACACACACACACACACACATTCAGACGTAAAAGATCAGGCACAAACCATTTAGTCTGATGACATAACAGCGAGGCGGAGCAAACTCTCCTTCTCTCTTTCTTTGTTTTTTAATCTATTGGAAGTATTTTTTTCTGCACCCAGAGCCACAACGCTGCGTGTTAGTACAAATATCATTTTAGGAGTCAACTAGAATGCGTCGTCTATTATTTAAACAAACAGCAGAGAGCTTTGCCCTTATTTATTGGGTTATGCTCCTGCTGTCAAACCAGACGGGGAAATATATACATTTTTTTCTTTCTCATGAGAATCATTCCTAAGAGCAACATTCGACATAGTGGTTGTTCTGTGGTGCGTTTGATTACCAAGTCAACAAGTATTCTTTCCTGGATCCATGAGCAAGCACAACAGTATGAGAAAGCAAACACGATGAAACGTTGGAATGATGAGGTTAGCTCACCTCATCCTGTCGTTACATTACAGAAGTACCTTTGGTTTTTAAAAATCCTTCTTTGAGAGCTGAATCAATTGGGAGGGTTCCAACCACACGTTAAATGAGATACCGCATATCTATAGAAGAACGCATGAGGTGATAAAGTGGATCTACACCACATGAAGGAAAAGCTGTTCTTTTCTATCATCCCTCCCCAGCGCTGGAGCAGCTGTGACTGTCCTGCTGTAGGTTAAAATCACCTCAAAAATCCCTTTAAAATCCATTTAACTTTAAAACAGAAGTGCGGATAAACAGATTGTGAACGATAACCGATGAGAACAATACTTCAATCATAAGTCTTGCATATGACTCATATATAGTCATATAAGTCTGTGGCACTTATATGTTTGGTGGCCATGCCGCTCAACTGCTCAAATAGGTTCATTGGATATAAGGCTTTCGTATCATTTTGGGCATTTTGGTCCATTCACGAATCAGGCCATTTTCACTTTCAGTTCGATGCACGGAGCTCATTTTCCGTCCAGATTAAGAGTTCATCATCTGCTTGTTAACTTCCAACCGACGCTGCCAAACATATCAAGTTTCCGCGCCAATTTTGAGAGCCCGAGGCGACGCCGTCCCCGCCTCCCTCACAAGACGCCCGAGCAGCACAGACATGAGACAGGGGAGGAGGCTGCGGGGCACACGCTTTATTCCTTAATGCTTTATTAAAGCACTGATTTCATATCTCAGCCAGCAATGGAGTTCAGATGTGGGGAAAAGTTTGACGTAGATTCCTGGAGGAGCATGTTGTTGCTGGAGGCTGCTAGTATGTTATGAATGTGTAAAGTATTCTTATTCGCTCAATTCATTTCTTTAAAGCGCTGCAATGGAGACACACACGCACACACACACACACACACACACACACACACACACACACACACACACACACACACACACATACAATACAGATAAATAGAGATGAGTACAGGCACTGCATGCAAATAGTACACTCAGTGCTTACATCCTATTTCAAGGTCACTATGGATCGCAGACCTGCTTTGGTAAACATAGCCGAGCTGCGGCAGTTTCCTCGGGTGGCTCGTTGGGGGCGACGGAACGAGAAAGAACGAGTGCGACAGTGGGACAAAGAGAAGGTGTAGCGCTGCAAGGACACGAGGCCTCATCTTCTAATTCCGGCTCTCTGCATCTTCCCGGGTATTGATCCGAGCCAGAGTATCTGCTATCTGCTTGGTTTAAGGGTTTCATTGTGCGTGTTTGGGCTCGCGGAGAGTCAGCGCGCCGGGTGAAGTGCAGAATAAATTCGGTTTGGATTCCCTCGACTCAACTTCCCACTGAGCTCAACCTCCGCATATAAATGTAGTCGTTTAGGAAGTGGGGGAGGGATACGGTCCGGACACAAATCTGCGGAGAATAAATCGATATGCAAGTGGTATGAAGAGATTTAATATGAAGTTCTGCGTGCAAAGGGGTGGAGATGTCTGGAAATTCCACTAAGTTTTTCTATAGAATCTCAACAAAAAATGGCAGAAAACACATCAAATATACATTGATCACAAATGCTAAAAATGTACAGGTCACATGTATTTTCTATAAGATAAGATAAGATAAGATAAGATAAGATAAGATAAGATAAGATAAGATAAGAAGTAAGTACAGAGTAAGATTGTATAAACACACCGTCTCAGCGTCTGATTCACAAAGGATATTGCACTGATGATATGATAGTGCAAACACACTCATTAAGTTTTGCTGCTGCGTGCAATTTGCACTTGTTCTGAGTCTCATCGCAATTATCCATGTGGCAAGGTAATTATCCGTGCTTCAGCTGGTGGGGGGTCTCCATTGGAGAGGCATTACGCATTTACGCCATTGCTCTACACTTGCCTGTTTTACGAATTATCAGTTTTAAATAATTCTAAAACCTAAAATAATTGTCGGACGGTATTTCAGTAGTGTATTTAGTGGCACTGGACCATTTCCATCATTTTCAAATATAAATGTTTAACTTGACAGGTCGCCTGCGGTAGGACCTCCTGACGCAGGCAGCGGGGGAAATCTTCCATCCTGCTCCACACAAGTGGAAACTGGTCTCCTGGCCCCTGAGCGGGACCGGCTGTTAAACAAAGGTTTACTCAATGGAGGTGGTGGAAAAAATTCAAAGCGCTAGAGCTCCGTCAGCGAGGGCGCTTTACACATCCAAATGGCTGGTTTTTGAGCACCTGTAAGTGGAGATGACCCATTACGCTGTAATATTGGGGTCATATTCAGTTTCCTCCGAGGCCTGCATATAAAAGGCTTGCTCAAGGCATGGCCATAATTCCAGGTTCGGCTACGCCCGTGGGTGCGGTTGCTGACGCCAAAATGGGATTTGGTTTTGGTGATGAATGCCTTAACGAGACCCCCATTCGAACCTCTCCAGGAGGTGGGATTCAAATTGTTGTCGTTGAAGTCAGCACTGCTTCCGGCACTTGTCTTGGCAAAACGTGTGGGAAACCTGGCTGCGCTGTCTGTCCACCAGTCCTGCTTGGTGTTCTCCATGGACAATCAGAAGGTTACGTTGAAACCAAATCCGGCTTTTCAACCCAAGAACATCTCTCTTCATTTTCTCCTCCCCCCTTTGAGTCAGAAGAGGACGAGAGGCTGCATACTCTGTGCCCTGTCCGGGCGCTATTGGTCTATGTGGAGTGCATGCATGCCATACGCCAGTCTGACCAGGTTTTTGTCTGATATGGATCTCACACAATTGGGAAACCCCTGTCCAAAGATTATCTCTCTCTCTGGATAGTGGAAGCGATCTCAATAGCCTACTCTCTCTTCTCTCTTCTGTGGGGCAGGAACCCCCAGAAGGTCTTAAAGCGCATTCCACTAGGGTTGTGGCTACCTTGTGGGCGCTGTTACGAGGGGTTTCGGTCGAGGAGATATGCGGTGCTGCTTCTTGGACTACCCCACGTACGTTCACCGGGTTCTACAGTTTCGACATGACGGCGTCAGCACTGTTGCAGGCTGTTTTGACAGCTGCCAGGTGTTAGCCTGCGTACGGAGCCACATAGCGTACAGAGTTACCGCTATGTGGTTGGTTACGGCCAGGTGATACTCGGCTAGATGCAGAATTCCCACCCATGAGCATTGCAGTGGGTCTGGGGGGATGGTGATATAATTTACCTCTGCACCCTATGAATGATTTCTTATGTGCTGCAATTTGGATTTGAGGTGAGATTTGCCAGTTAGTTGGTCCTTGGAAAAGACTACCTGGACCCGGAGGTCTATGTCTCTGCCTTTGGGGACTTGCATAGGACAAATCGGTTCTGACCTCGCAGTCATTGAGGGTGGTGGGTATGCAATATGGAATAGTAAGAACTTTAATTTGAAATTAAGTAAAACATTTGGGTTATGCCACAACCCTGGTTTAACAAAATAAGTACGAGAGTTCTTACCAGTAGCCTCTCTGACCAGCTCGCTCAAGAGCTGAATAATATGTCAGAGGACATATGACAGGCAGTGACCCAGTATATATACTGGGAGGAGGGCTATATGATGGGTGTCCGAGTGGCCCAATCACAGCCTGTCAAGGCCAAGTTGAGACTTGGTTGGTTTAAAGGAGCTCTCAGCTTTATTCAGTGGAACTGTCTGGAGACAGCTTAGGGCAGGGCTCGGGAACCTATGGCCGGGAGCCAATTATGGCTCTTTCGATGACGGTTTATGGCTCGCAGACAATTTTGAGCTAAAATTTTTCATCACAATTAACAAATAATACATAATTATTCCGTGTCAAGTAAAACAGGTAAGAGAAATTAAAATTTTGAAAATAAAATTCTAAACATGAACGTGGCGGACAAAGGGGCGTAGTCAAGCACCGGCTGCGGACTCCGGGGCGCCTTTCACTCAGCGCCCTGCCCCTCCCGGGTCTCTGCTCAGGCGCCACTTGTGGGAGTCTCTGCTCACAGGTGAGGGTTTAGGGAGGGAGACGGAGGCCGTGGTGTGCGTAAATTTAGAGATGCGTGCCTAGCAAGTGACCCCACTCAACATTTTGATCTCCAGCAGCTATCTGGCTTTACGTCCAATCCCTGTAGTCTTTCAAAGTGAGTTTTAGAGAATTTTGTGAGCGTTCTATTGTTTTTAAATTCATCACTCATCCAGACGAGTGTGCAATGGACAAAGCCGACCTGACATGCATCCCCGGGGTCTGCATCAGAGACTTTGAGCTGGAAGTTACTGACCTGAAGGCTTCAGACTTGTGGGTAAGTAAGTTCAAGTCACTGAATGGAGAGTTGGAAAGACTTGTGCGACAGCGAGCAGAGCTGGCAAGTGAACACTCAGGGGTAGGTGCAAAGTTTATTTTAGAACAGGCAGGGGTCGGAACCAGGGAAACAGTCAGAGACAACCTTGACGGCAGGAACAAGCAGAGAATCATACAGTGGCTCAAACAGTCAAACAGCCCCCCCCCCATCCCCCTGACACACACACACACACACACACACACAGACATACGCATACGCACACACACACACACACACACACACACACACACACACACACACACACAAACACACGCACACAAACACACACACACACACATACGCACGCACGCACATACACACACATACGCACGCACACACACACACACACACACACACACACACAGACACACACATACGCACGCACACACACACACACACACACACACACACACACACACAGACACACACACACAGACACAGACTGAATGGTAAACAGGTTAAATACAAGAGTAGTGACGAGGAAGGTGAAGACAGGTGGTGAGATTGCAGAATGGTGACAGATGTGCGGTGGCAGGGATGTGGAACCCGAGACAGACAGAGGCAGCTAGAGAGGGACAGATAACAGACAAGACAGGATCCTTATAGGATCCTCAGGGGCTGGATCAGGACAGGTGAGTACCAGGCTATCTGGCCCAGGACTGGGGTCTAGGCCAAGGGTAGGCTCCAGGCTCACAAACCTGCATCTAGTTTATGGAAGTGCAGGCAGGGGCGAGCAGTCCAGGGTGCCTGAAGGGAATGCTGGCGACTAGCAGGCCGGTGGCTAGCAGGCCGGTGGCTAGCAGGCCAGTGCCTAGCAGGCCCGTGGCTAACAGGCCTGGTGGCTTGCAGGACAGTGGCTAGCAGGCTTGCGGCTAGCAGGTGAATCATCTGGTTCATCCCTGAAGAGTAACCACCTGAAAGCTACCCAAACCTGGTCCGCTGGTTTCATAGCCGGTGAGATCGTTCTGTCAGGAATACAGTCTGGTGAATCCAAATGCGGGACACAATTAAGGCGTAGGTGCAAGGTTTATTGTAGAACAGGCAGGGGTCCGAACCAGGGGAACAGTCAAAGACAACCTTGACGGCAGGGAGCCAAGGTCCAGTGAAACAGGCCAGGAATCAGGGTGCAGGAACAGGCAGAGAATCACACAGTGGCCAAGACAGAATGTTGGACGTGAATACCACAGGTGAATCCAGGTGGTGAGATTGCAGAGAGAAAGTGAAGCAGCAATCAGTGTCTGGTGAATTTGGTCAGGCGATGTGCGATGCATTGATAGTTATTTGAAGGGGCTCTCAGGGGAATCAGATTTTCCGCTTCACTTTGGCCATCTTTCAGCTGCTCTTTGTTTCAAGTGTTGAAGATACAGTAGGTGTCAAGTACAGACGGCGGCAGAGACATTACTCTGCTGTCATCTGTACTTGACACCTACCTTCTTTTCTAGTCCCAAATTGGATAGTACAACCAATGTGCCTCTGAAGGATGTCGCGTACGTACTTTAAATTTTGTTGTTAAATTATGTGTTATATCAGTGGTGTTTGAGTTTGGCATTAAAAGTTGTTTGGTTCTTACCACATTTAATGCACCTTCTCCTGTCATCCATTTTGACGGCACTGATGACCTTTAATGTCAATCCTCTTGGCCAGTTGCTCCTCTACAGGCAATGCAACCACAGTGGCTGGCACGTGTATATGGTTGATTTTATGGAAGGTTATGGATTTGGTGCAGGTGAGATAAATTGCTGTTGCCAAATGTTGATACATTTGTGATTTTAATGACGGATGGCCAGTGCATCCACTTGGTCATCTAGACCAGCTTGATTTTGTGTCCTTCATCGGCAACATAGGCATCGCGCATCTCCATCTCCCATATACAGAGACCATTTCTGTGCTGGTGCTGAGGCTGATCATCTTCACATGGATTTAACCGATCTGTTGGAATATGTGATGACAGGTATATATTATGACATTGTACAAACACAGGCTATAGCTATAGTAATATAGTATTGCACAGTGTTGTTCTTGCTCAGTTGTAACGCTATGTAGCAAGCCCATGTCTTCATATAATATGACAGGCAGTGTTTAAAAATAGCAATAAAATACATCTGCCCACTGATTAGAGTTATTGGAAATAATATTGATGTGCTGGTATAACACATATAATTATAGGGAGAATGGGCGTGAATAGATCAATCATCATAGGCAGTAGAATAACTCACACTGTGGAAAGGCTTTACAACAGTTCTTTTAAGAAGAATTGCATGAAAGTTTCACCAGCACTGAAATGTAATGAGCATTGACTGGTGGTCAATGTGAAATCAAGAGGTTTTGATTTGTTCTTGAAGAAAATGCTGACAAGAGCAATTGATCACTATGGCTTATGAGGAACTAATATAATATACTGTATGTGTACAATTAGTTGCAATGTTTGCAAAATAAAAACAAAATATATCATTGTACCTCTGTATCCGACATTGTTCACATATTATTTTGAAAAAAATAGTGCAGTTAATTCCTGTGCCACCTTTGTGTGTAATTCGTACAATTTCACAGTACGTGCAATTGCCGTGAGAAGTAATATGACATTATCCTTTGTTACCTTTTCAAGGGTTGGTAGTTGGTCACGGACCCAGTTGTAAAATTAAAAAAGTCTTTACCAGCAAACTTAAAACACCAACATTTTCCCTGTATTTTGCCCTCATTGCCTTTAAAAAAAGTTACCATAAGCCTAAGAAATGCAGGTCTGATTGACAGTTTTGTAGAGCACATTTGCCTGAATATATATACCATAATTATAAATCTGACTCACAGTGTAGGAGTTATGGCCTTTATAAACTTCGAAATTGTGACTTTAACTTGTGAACCGTTTGCACGAGAATAGCTATGCATGTGCCCAATTTCATGTCGCTATCATTTACCATCTCACAGGACATTGCGCAAACAATGCGCAAAAAGAACAACAGGAATAATAATAGGAAATTTTACAATAACAATGAAGGTTCAGCCCTACAGGCTTGAATCCCTCATAAAGTCCAGGACAATGTTGATTTAGATATGGTGATGATAGTAGTAGTTAGAGTACTGAATTTATTCATGTCAGTGTATTATTTTCGTACGAGGCATAGCTTGCGGGGCTAGTTCTGTCAAACAACTCGACGGCGCCACATGCTTCCACGCCTGTATGGCCCAGCCTATTTAAGCAGCCAATCACTCCAGCTCTACCTGCTTTGCTGCCTGCTTGCTTGCTGCGCTCCCTCCACCTCCCCATTTGTTGGGCTCTACTCTTCTATGCAATGAGGGGATTCAAGCCCATCGCTCCTACTATATTTCCAGCTCACTAAGCATTCCTATGTTTGCTGTACACCTCACAGGGAGTGATGAGCAGTAGAGCCCGGACGCAAAACTAAGATTATGCTAAATAAATAAAGGTCATTTAAAAGTAAATCTGAAAGTTGTCTCTCTGAAATTTTGATGTGATGATGAAATGTGTTATTCATCATGCGGTTTATTTCGTGTAATCAGTTTGGAGATTAATTTTGATCTTATGCACCAAAATACAGAGGGGAGAAGTTAAAAAGAGAGTTATGCTCCTCCATCTTCCTTGTCGTACACTCCTGGCATTCTATTTCTTTCTCTTTTATTTTTTCTTTGTGTCATACGCGCAGGGAGTCAGCTGAGTCGTGTTACAGCTTCAGTGATTCATTGACGTTTTCCTCTTCTCTTCTTTTCCTTTTCTCTCCACCAGTTGTAGTTGACATGTATTAAATGGAAAAGTTCTCCGACAGGAATCCATTTCTCTGTTGCCTCAGTGGCTCGGACTGTAATTGCGGGACGTGTTTCCATGCGTCGCCTCTCCTCGGCCGGTCTCTGGTTGCATGCGTCCAATTTAAAAACTAATTTGCAGTCGTGGTCAAAAGGAAAACAAATTAAGTCCTCGTACAACGTTCGATGAATCCGACATAAGTTCTGCATTCAGACCTGATAAATAATAAAAGTAAAAGTAATTAAAGGACAGATTTGTAGGTGTGCACTGACTGGTTTGAAATCAGAGTTTGTTTTGCGGGTAGTAACTCAATCCTGTCCAACTGATCATATAATTTTATCTATATTGTATTATAGATTTATGTTTTTATATTTAACTCTGCACAAACAAGTCTTTTTATGAGAAGAGTTAAAAAGAGTAAATTCAAATGTTTTAATGTGTACAAAAAAATGTCTTTTGACAAACTACAAAAAACTCCTGTGACCCTCCTTTGACAGAGCGAAGAGTTTGAAAAACTTGAGCTTGGCAAATATCCATTTACTGTACCAATCCGACACATCGCCTCTATCCAGGGATGGAAATTACGGGGGGGATGGTCCGGACCCCCCCTTCCTTGGAAAAACAGAGAATTGTCCCATCAGTAGATCATCATAAACATAACTATATCATTTTAAATAATGGCGGCTGTACGCCCTGATCGCTCTCAGCCAATTCCGACTGTGCCCACGGTGCACCAGTGATGGGTCGCTCATTATCGGTGCGCCAACACAGTGTGTTTTTATTTGAGAAGCTGGTTATTTTATTTTACTATTTCCTTATGTAACGAAACATGCAAACCCCCTCCACTGTGTTCTCCCCCACTTCTCAAACCACAGGTACGCCCTTGCTTCTATTGTCACTTTTCACCTTAAAATGCAAAAACCTCTTCTGACTACTTTCCCAAATCCCCTGACCGCAGAGTGTATTTCTCTATTAATAACTATTCATGGTGACATTTTTCAAAAGAAGATTTTAAATTGAGGAAGAGTTTCTGACAAAAGGGAATAGTGAGGCGCCGCAGCGGGGTAGAGACATTTTTTTTTTTTGTCCCGGACCTCTTTAAAAACAAGAGTGTAACAATGTCTGTCATGAAAAATTCAGCACGTCTGTTGTTCCTGCTCGGGTGTGGTTGTAAGACGAGGTCGCGCGGGGCTTCCTGTTGGAGCAGAAGCAGCATGTTGGCATGATGGCTTCAGAAGCTCAGCCAGCAGCATCCACGGCTCCACAAAACAACATATTTAGAGAAGTGAGATACTAATATTTACATCTGTGTGTGTGTGTGTGTGTGTGTGTGTGTCTGTGTGTGTGTGTGTGTGTGTGTGTGTGTGTGCGCGCGCGCCCTGTCTCCACAGCCGTGCTATGAACGGGTGAAGGATTGGCTGAACGACAACCTGGTGGCGCTGTGGATCTTCGCCCTGTGTACTGCACTCACGCAGGTAAAATCGACAGATTCTACAATCACATGCATCCATCCATTGGCGTGTTTCATCAGTTGAGTTGAGGAAAATTAAACAGTCTATACCCAAATTCATGTTGCAGTGTTCGTTACCAAAAAATGGCTCTTCTTCATATTCCACTACCACACTGTCATAGGCTTATACTAAGATAATGGAATAAACAGTTGGCTCATAATAGCATAAATGGGACCCACCGCAGACTTAAGGGTCACTTGGCAGCTTTCATTTGAAAGTGGAGAATCAGAGCTTCCAAACAAGGTGTCACTTGTGCAAATCAAGCAAATATTTTTAAAGCTATGACTTGTTAATGACAAGGGTGTGGCAAACCATGTTTCTGAGATAATCACCTCCAAGTTTTCCCCCTACACTCTGTTCATTCAGCCAGCTCCCAGAATGCACATGGTTGGAGGACTAACAGAGTCTATCTAGTTGTCACATGGCTACTTAACATCCTGCTGAATGGGTCCTTGACACCCTGCTGAATGGGGCCATCACTGCTTTGTTCTTGTGTTTCGAGGGAATGTTGAACAGCGTCATCAACACACAACTTTTTTTGTTTATAAAAAAGCTTTTATTTAACAGTAAGAATATACATGTTTTATAAAAGTGGAATTATTAAGGAGTTTAAAAATGCGGACAACACAACAAAAATGTAGAAATTTCAAATCCTTCAAGAAAGGTTTTTTCAACCTGTTTGGCTGCTCCTGGCGATTTTAGAAATGCGCGAGACAGCAGATTTTGCTGCGGTGGGTCACAAATGTCATAAATAACGGCATCAAATGAACAATCAAAGATACCTAAATAGTTAATCGCAAATGATTGTGATAGCCCTACCGACAATATGCCTTAAGCGTACACACTACAAGATAATTTGTCATTGATTTTTTGACGGTTCTAAAGATTATCGTGCCAGATTTTCCTGTGGAAGGTTCCAGGTTACACACAGTGCTTTTTTTGTTTGAGGAAACCTTTAATAAGGAAACAGAACACAATGAAGTACATGCCTGTTCAAGGTGGGAATGTTGCGCCTTTATTCCGCCTCACCGTTCTGTGTAAAAGGTACAAAGATGGAATGGGGGGGCATTGGTGCTCCGCCTCTGAGCCTGCAGCGGAGGTAGTCACAGAGCCGAAACAGGTCCGAAACAATTTCTGTGTAAAAAGCACTGCCGGCATTCTGGGACAGGGGTAGATAGATTTTAGATAGACGCCGGCATCTATCTGAAATCACACAGGGGGGCGGCATTATGCAGCTGTGACAGTTCCGCCTGCCACACGCCACCGGCATGGCAAGCACGTCCTGTTTCCAGGGCTCTTCAACACAGAGACACGGGTGAAGGGGTTTAAAACACACCAGTTTTATTGTACACAGTGGGCAAGGAGGAACAAGCCCGGAGCAGATGGAAGACATGTCATGACAAGGGCTCCTCTTCTGTGTGTGTGGGGATTGGGGTTTTACCACACGAAGGACAGAGCATGTCTGTCCTTCGTGTCTTGCTCTGCTCTCTGCTCTCTGCTGTGCTCTATGCTTTGCTTCTATTTTCACCGTCTCAGCGCCTTTTTCCTGCTGTAACGCTTGAAGAAGAAACAGCAGCTCCATCTAACAACTGGACACTTATTTTACAACTGTTTATAAAGGATTACTACCAGCACAAGCTACAGTTGACACGGCTCCCCTCGCTTCGGTGAGCTAAGCTTAGCTAAGTTAATTATCAACAAGATGCCCGCCTGCAGTAGGCCCAGCTACAGAACATTGCAGTGCTGTCACCCAAATTTAACCGGTTAGAGGTGAACATGGAAGTGAATGGACTATGTGGGAACGACACCAATTTACTATGGACTGAAATCAGTGGGGACATAATGCTAACACACGGCTAATTAGCACCAACAAGATTTGCAAGAAACAGGAGGGCTGTGTACCGGGTAATAAATCTCCTCCCTGGGACTCTCTCGGTTCTAAGCCTAAGAATAAATCATTATCCTGGGAAATGAGGGGACGACTAACAGGAGGAGCCCAGCACCCTGAGGTCTGTGATGCCACCGGCTGGCCTGCATTATCATCCAGCCCTAGCACCTCTTCAACCCCTGTCTTTGGTAGGACTCAACCGTGGACAACTGCGAAAGGGAGAACTAGCAACAAACCTCCCCAACAACCAAGTGTGCAACTGGAGAACAGATTTGCTCCACTGTTGCAGGACCCTGAATCTCCGTCTGATGACCTGGATAACCTCTCATCTTCACACAGCAAGGTAAAGACTGAGAGTAACTCAGAATGTAGAAGGCTACAGGAAAAGCTAATGACTGGGCCCCAAACTCTGATTGTGGGTGACTTAGCTGTTGAAGATGAAGGAAGCATATGCAGTAAGAAAAACTAAATACCCTTTCCCAAGAATATGGTCTCTGACATGAAAGAAGGAATCTGGCATATCGTGGCCTGACATCCAACTGTGAAAACCATCATCCGGCACATAGGGACCAATGATGTTGTGAAACAACACTCTGAAGTATTGAAACAAGACTTTATTGATCTGTTGAACACAGTCAGCTCCTTGAATGCTAAGGTGTTTATCACTGGCCCTCTTACCAACGATCAGAAGAGGAGTTGAGGGATCCAACAGATTGTTGACACTGAACACATGGCTTTCAACTGCATGTGTCGCCTATTCAGTGCCGTTTATTGTCAATTTCAACTTTTTCTGGGAGCGCAGACATCTTTTTAAGGCAGATGGACCTTGCCTTAACAAATCAGGGATACAACTTTTTATCTCTAACTTATTTTATTTCATGCGTCATGCATCTGTTCCCCCTACCATTGACAAGAGAGAAGAGGAATGAAACCAAGAAGACATAACCCAATGTGGGAACTTAAAGGGAGAGGCACCTCAGCCCCCCGAGTTTTAAGCATCAGAGTCATCAGAGCCAAGAGGAAGAGGAGTCTCCACCCACTCACCAACAACCGCCTGTGCACCTTCTTCACCCCCCCAAACTCCATCCAGGTCACCCTCCTCTCTAGTCACTGCCCCCCAAACTAACCCCACCCCAGCACTTCCCCCGCCCTATTCCTACTTTCTTTCCTCTAACTGATATCTGCTGGGTCCAGGCTGCAAGGCTAATGGCACTCATGACTCTTCCCAGAACAAGCTGGGTCCTGTGTGAAGGTAGCTTCCTCTAGTCCTGTCTTGATAAGTAATACAACAAAAACAATGGTGAATCTGCTAAGATACAGGAAGCACTCAACCCATTCAGCAAATTTAACAAATGTAGAATTCATTCCTCGTCAGCCACAGCCTGTCCCCCAAAGAATGGGCAGTTAATGCTTTTAACACACCAAATCTAGCTTAATTAAACGTTAGGTCTTTGGTAGGGAAAACATTTTTAATTAATGATTTTATTATCAAGTACAACCTTGATTTTATGTTTTCATCAGAAACTTGGTTAGCCCAAGATAACAGTGCGGCTGTTCTTATGGAGTCCACCCCTCCAAACTTCAGTTTTATGAGTGAAGCTAGAGTCATAAGAAAGGAGGTGAAGTTGCCATTCTTTTCCATGATTCCCTCAAAGAAAAGAAGATATCTTATGGAAATTTTGCTTCTTTTGAATATGTTGCTCTTCAGTTGAAATCCTCCTCCCGAGCTATGTTCCTAAATATTTACTGGCCACCTAAATACTGTGCAACCTTTTTTGATGACCTTGCTGAGCTGCTGTTTATAATCTGTATTGACTTTGGTGGTGTAGTTATTGTTGGTGACTTTAACATACATTTTGACAACCCCCAGGACAAAGGGACCAAAGAACTGTGTTGTGTTCTTGATAACTATGGACTGACCACACACAACAAGGGCCACACTCTCGACTTGATCATCTCCAAGGGTCTGAACATTTCTATGGTCGTGGTGACTGATGTTGCTCTCTATGATCATTCCTGTGTTTTTATTTGAGAACACTATCTCTGTGCACACGAATGTTCAGAGGTAATCACAAAACGGTATATCACTGAAAACAGCAGTGAAATGTTTATTCAGGCTTTCTCTTCCACACCCGCCCTCTCTAGGGTCTCATTCAATGAGCTTGTCGATAATTTAAATTCTAAAATTACAAATGTTATTGATGCAATTGCACTCACTGCGGTGGTCTCGGACAAGAAAAGATCTCCATGGAGAAGTGACATGCTGGTAAGAATAGAAAAAAGAAGAGTGTCAAAAAGCTGAACGCAGGTGGTGAAAAAAAAATCTTCATGTTCATTATGACATCTATAAAGAGAGACTTTGCTTTTATAATTTGAAATTGAGGAATGCAGGGCGCCACTTCTTCTCTGACATCATCGCCAAAAACAATAATCCACATGCCTTGTTCACTACTGTCGACAAGCTGGCAATCCCCCCCCTGTCAGTAGCCGCTGAACTTCTATCCACCAGGGCCTGCAATGAATTTGCCTCCTTCTTCACCAATAAATTCAAAAAATTAGACATGCAGTCAGTGCCGCCATATCAGGTACAGGATATGTGCTGTCTCTCTGTCCACTTAAAATCAAGTCAAATACCATGACACAATTTGATCCGATCATCCATAAAAACTTGGAAGACATTATGCACCATCTGAAATCCTCCCCCTGCTACCTTGATATTCTGCCAACAGGCGTTTTCAATAATGTTTCAAATTGCGCGGTCTCAGATCTTCTACAAATTGTCAACACGTCTCTTCTCTAAGGTTTCTTGCCACAGACCCTGAAAACAGCTGTCATTAAGCCGCTCTTAAAAAAGAACAATCACCTCACTAGACACCTCACTAAGGATAAATTACAGGCCTATATAAAACCTCCCGTTTTTAAGTTAAATCAAAGCTGTTTTTCAACAGCGGGACAATTTCTTGGTACTACACAACTGTTTTGATGTTTTCCAGTCAGGATCCCACAACTGCTCTTGTTAAGGTCTTCAATGACATCCATCTAAACACAGACAGTGGCAGAATTTCAGTGGTATTACTGGATCTCAGTGCTGCATTTGACACGGTCGACGACAACATATTATTAGAGGGATTGGCAAACTGGGTTGGACTTTCTGGCATTGCACTAAACTGGTTTAAATCCTACTTAAAGGACAAGCACTATTTATATAGATAATTTATTAGCTATTATATAGGTAATTACACATCTAAGCGGACAAAAATGACATGCCCCAAGGCTCCATTCTGAGGCATTCTGGCTCAGATTATGGAAAACAACAAAACATGTTACCATATTTACGCAAAGGCCACGCAAA
The DNA here is from genome assembly GCF_960531495.2 of Zeus faber. Lineage (NCBI taxonomy): Eukaryota > Metazoa > Chordata > Actinopteri > Zeiformes > Zeidae > Zeus > Zeus faber. Next base: position 25,530,287 of record NC_137190.1, on the reverse strand, counting down.
TTTAGATAACCATATCACCAGGGGACTATGGTGCAATACAATCCCTGAGCAAGTGCATTGAAAAAAATCAATGATTGGTTGTGTCAGAATTTTCTCAAATTATATAAAATCAAAACTGAAGTATTTGTTTTTGGAGCCAAGGAAGAACACTAAAAGTCAGCGCTCAGCTTCAATCTGTAATAGTAAAAAGCACAAACCAAGCCAGAAAGTCAGCCCACTATCACCTTAAGAACATATCAAGATTTAAAGGACGTATGTCTCAGCAGAATTGGGAAAGACTTGTCCATGCATCCATCTTTAGTAAACTAGACTACTGTAATGTCGATCGATCTCTAGGTGAGACCTGTAAAGACACCGTCTTTACAGGATCAATCGATCAGACAGCTGCAGTGGATTCAGAACGCTGCTGCTCGAGTCCTCGCTAAGACCAAGAAAGTAAATCATATCACTCCAGTTGTCGGATCTTTACACTGGCTTCCTGTCCGTCAAAGAATTTCAAAAGATTTCAAAACACTACTGTTGGTTTGTAGAGCACAGAATGTTTTTGGGCCAGAATACGTTTCTCATCTTCTGCTACGTTATGAACCACGGAGACCTCTCAGGTCGTCTGGGACAGGTCTGCTTTCTGTCCTCAGAGTCAAAACTAAACATGGAGGAGCAGCGTTCAGTTTTTTATGCACCATATATCTGGAACAAACTCCCAGAAAACTGCAGGTCTGCTGCAACTCTCACCTCTTTTAAATCAAGACCGAAGACTTTTACTTTTGCCGCTGCCTTTTACTAAACTGAAAAATATTCATTTCTTGCATTGCACTGTCACTTTTACTTGATTTTATGCATTCTATTTCTTAACTTCATAATGTGTTCTTCCTTTTACAATGTGTTTCTTGAAAAAAAATGACTGGACTCTGAAACAGGGTTCCCATACCTAAAAATACAGACTCTGACACGGGGTTACTATACCCATACTTAATAAAACACTGGACTCTGAAACATAGTTCCCATACCTTAAACAAACAAAAATGTCCAACAATACAGAAAAGGTCCCCTTCCCTGGAGACCTGGTTCCCTGTAACAGCACGGTAGGCGCAGCCTGTAACAGCAACGACCCTCCCCCAGGGCGAGGACAGACTCCCCTCGTGGAGGTGTATCCGGGCTTGGCTGTTGCGGGGGCTGCTGGGAGGGGTGGCCTGACTGCTGGGCTGCTGGATGGTCCCAGTGGTGGCTGCCACACCACACCGCCCGAACACCACAGCCCCCTTTGTTTGGTTCAGTGTAAAAGAGCAAAGCCGTGTCAGAGATGGATCTTCTTTCCGGCAGAATTGCGGGATGTCTGCATAAAAGTGGCTGTTGTCTTTATTAGGACAGTGTGTTAGTGTGTCAGGAACGGGGCACGGGTCGCAGCGATAACGGGCGTTAATACTGTAGGCAGAGGCTGTGATGAGTGAGCAACACACACTCATCGTGTGGCCGCAAACAACAGTGTTTTTGCCAACGTAACCCCCTATTGCACAGTCCATGGCGTGAGGTATGGTTTACTTCTCCTCCTGCTCGGAAGTTCGCAATTCGCAAATACTATTAAACATGTTCAATATCCACGATGCGATATCCTGTAGTGTGGGGGGAACCCCGAGGACAACTCGGGACACAAGCCGTGGATTGTCACGTGGGAAAGACCGACAGCCAATCGGGAGCCAAGCCGAGCGAAACTGAACAAGCGGTAAACACAACAGCAGCCAAGCAACGCTGCGAAGCAGAAAGTAACACGAACAGCCAGGCTCACTCCATCTCCGTGACCTCATCCGTTGTTTTCTCTTCCTTCCTTCTGGATTTCCTGTAACAAATAGCGCAAAAACGAACACAGCGAGTTCTCCCCCCGCCCGTCGTCCGCCGCAGGACCACACCTCCGGGTCAAATCTGGCGTGAATTTGCGAGATTAGGCCTCTGGTTGTTGGCGAATGGAATCTGTTCGTGTGAGGCGCTGCTTTGGGCAAATGGCCGCTCTCCACACACGACAGGAACAAAACTGTTCAATGTGTGATGTCATGATACGTCGCCATGTGTGGGGTCTCTCACATTTTCTGTTACTCTCACAATCCGTCATGATTTGAGTTGTCGAAGCCTGGGATTTTAAGCATTTACTAGGTTGTAAACAAACCTTATTTAACCTGATTGTCTTCAAAATAAAACATTTTTTTCTATAAAGGCACTGTGTGGAACTTTAAGTCTTACGGTAGGTCATACTGTGGAGGATTTTTTTGTGTTCGTTCTTATTATAATACCACATGAAAACTGACATGAATACTTTATGTGAAAATACAGAGGGCTCTTTCCTTTGTTTGTTCTGTTATCAAGAGCCCTAGATTAAGGTTACACAGCACTATTCTTAAAGTAACCGTAAAATATATAAGCAAAAGAAGAAGTGTCCCCCTGACTGCAGTTTCTACATGGTTCAATGTGTGGTCATGGCCAAGGTGCAGAGCTAGAGTATAATGTATAGTACTGAGTATATGACAACAGTGTTCAGGGGATGCAAGAATCGTGAACGGTTCGTCCGTAGTAAAAGATTGTCATAGCAAACGATTCGTTCATAGCGAACGATTCATCCATAGCACACGACTCGTTCGAATAGCGAACTATTTCTTCATAGCGAATGATTTGCCCATAGCAAGTGATAAATTTGTTGCGAACGATTTGCCCATATCGAACGATGCGTCCGTAGTCACAGATGCGTTCCTAGCAGCCAATATCGTTGTGTCCACCCGCCATACTGATTATACTGACAACAGTGTTCAAGGGATGCAAGAATAGTCAACAATTTGCCAATAGTTAACGATTCATCCACAGCAAATGATTCGTTCAGAGTGAAAGAGTCACCCCTAGCGAATGAGTCCTTCATAGCGAATGATTTGTCCATAGCAAACATTCATAAACGCAGCGTTCGTAGCAAGCAATACTATACCAGTTTACCAAGGGGTTCACTATGAAAGAAAGTTCATCTTTTAAATGATACAGGAGTTGGGAGTCACTCCGTCATAACACTTCCCAACACACAAAATGTATAAATTTGGCAGAATTAAATGATTCCTATGAGAATTCATTTCAAAACTCAGAGCCAAACCGATTCTTCTGGCCCTCGTTCATCGCTCAGGAAAGTCTTCCCTCGCTCACCTGTACTTCATGCTAATTGAATCCAATGAACAAAAACGTCTCTTCTTACCGAGTGACTCGTCCCAACCGACTCTCAAAAGAGAGCCGCACATTTCATCGCCACGGTGTTTATGGACTTGTTTCTTTCTTTTGAAGCATACCGGCTACTTTAGTCCTCAGCGATTGAAGTTTCTCTTGTGTTTCCGCAGATCCTGGGTCTGGTCTTCTCCATGACAATGTACTGCCAGGCGGTTAAAGTGGAGACCTTCTACGCCTAGCGCCTCCTCGCCCGCCCAGAGGCCAAAGGATTGTTTCTTTTTACTGCAGAGGGATCCGACGACACAAACCCTCTCTCTCTCTCTCTCTCTCTCTCTCTCTCTCTATCGCTATCTCTCACCCCCCCCCCTCGTCCTCGACAGACTCTCGTCCCCTCCTGTGATTTTCCCTTCAGTAATACTGACTGTTGTTACGGTACCAGTGCACAGTATTCTGCCGACCATCAAAGAGCACGGTGTGAATCCAGCATAGATTTTTTTTTCTTCTTCTTTGATTTGCTCGATGTCAAGCGTTCATTTCCGTGATAACCGCGCAGTATTAGGGGCAACCGAGGAAACCGTAACTTTTTCTTCTTCTTTTTTTTTATATATATATATGTAAGTGTATATCTCTATATAAATGTGTTTAAATTATTTTACAGTTTGTAAACGTCATTTCCAGGGGAGACCTGTTGTGCGCGGAAAGATGAAAGGAGGAGGAAGAGGCTGAAGAAATTGGGGAAGCAGTGCTGCAAGTGCATGGCTCCGGTGATGAAGTGTATTAAATGTTTTGGTCCATCCAAAGTGCGCTTCCCGTGGTCATTCAGTCGGAAAAACCAAAACGCTTCTCACGGGTGATTATAGAACAAAATCCTGTATCGCTCTCCTTTACAAATCCACTTTTGTGCCGTCCAATCGGGGATGAAATTGGCAAGGGCTGTATGAACGGAAGTTGTAAATGTGAGTAGAGAAAGCATTCGGCCGACGTGTGGGACGTTCTTTTGATGGGATGGATTTTCTTGTTTGTTGGAGGGTTTTTTTTGTTGTTGTTTTTTTTTTATCCCTCAACGCTCAAAACTCAAAAAAAAAGAACCGTCAAATGAATGGAAATGTTCGCGGCGGTACTCGGGATTCATCTCCGTGTCCAAAGCTCCCGATCCGGCCGCTGCGCCTCGTTGTTCCACCGCGAGCTGACGATCTGGTCGTAGGGGCAGTTTGGTGTTGCACGGGCGTTCAAACTCCCACGTTAAGCAATTAAACAACCAGTTCAACCCCGAAAGCCGAGGGACAGAAGGCTTTTTTGAAAGAGTGCACGTGTCGCCCTTTGCTTAAGAAGCTGGAATAATACACTCAGCATGACTTTAGAGGGAGCCGCCAGGGCCCGACAGGTAAATAAGAGGGGAGGAGAAGAAAGAAATAAAAGAAGCGTGGACGATCGATGAGACCAGATGTGATCACGGGGAAGCAAGTGATTTGAAACCAACGAGCGGATAATACAAGCACGCACACACACACACACACACACACACACACACACACACACAGCCTCATGCCTCACGTTGCAGGCACTTCAAACACTTCAAAATGCCGCTTTGGCACAATTAGCAAAGAAAATATGGTTTAGTTTAAAAAAAAAGGCAGCAAATCCTCCTCCTTGGAACGTTCTCTCTCTCTCTCTCTCTCTCTCCCTGCCCCTCTCTCCCTGCCTCTCTCTCTCTCTCTCTCCCCCTCTCTCTCCCCCTCTCCCCGCCACGCGGGCCTCACGTCGGCCCTTGCCGTTTCCACAGATCTGTCTTTTCTTTGCGGCCGCATGCTGCATTATTCATCCCCTGCTCTTCGACGGCTTTCTGCTTGATCAATAATACATTCCCGTGTGCTTGCTCCCTAACCTCTCCTCCGCCCTCCTCCTCCTCGTCTTGGTTGCCCCGAACCCTGGGCCGAAGCTCAGCTCATACCGCCGGCACCGAGGCACGATGGCCTTTCCGACGGCCCGGAGCCCGGCGCTTGTTTTCGTCGCCGCAGCGAATTAATTTCTGCTTTGTCCCCCACAAGCGCTCTCAAAGTTTGCGCGTTTAAAAAAAAAAAAAAAAAAAAGCTTTGACCTGTTTTCCATCACGGCCTCGTACCAGAACGGAGATGTCTGAGCCGTCCAGATGCCGAACATTGAACAGAACTCGATGCGTCTGGATTGCTGAACTTTAAACAATTAAAGCGGTTCCATTTTGCAACGCTGCAAGATGGTTTAACATCTTCACGGACTGCGTCAGGCGGCTGCTTGAGCATACGCTGAATTCGGGACATGGGCGGCGTGGTGCGGTCCGGTGTTCAACTCTGACCAGTTGTCACCAGCCCACACAGCCAAAGGGAAGGAATTATAATGAGCTCTCCTCTTGCAGCATCAATTCGTGTCAAAAACGCCAACGAAAGTAAAAATTTGTCTTCACTGCCCATACTGTATCAACACCGTACTCCCACACCTGAAATAACTAATATGAAATATCGAAATGGAATGCAACGAGTATTGAGAATTTGTATTGAATTCTGCCAAATATTGTGTGTAATACATGTCAAATTTAAATCATTACTCAAGTTGGATTAAGACCAAAAACTATGAACATACTCAACAAAATATTGCATATATACACAGGAGGTCTTTCCATGTGCCATAGTTTGGCAGTTGCCTGGAGCCTCGTTCGCTAGGATGCCTCGTGAATTTGTGTGGATCTCGCTTTTTTTTTTTTTTTTTTTTCATAAAAACAATTGTGAATCCAGCGATTGGCACTGTGCACCATCCACATTTCATAAGTAATTATAATAATTACAGTTAAAAAAAAGAAAAGGCCCTTAGCGAACATACAGAGTGGACGTGTGCACGGTAGGAAGAGGAGAGGAAACACGCATTTGTATTGTTCGCCTCTTTATGTGACATTCTCTCAAAAATGACCAATAAACGTGTTACACGGCACTACAAGGATCATCATCATCAGTATAAAACTGAGTCCGATTAATTTATTTTACCGTTCAATATAGGGGATTTTTGTATTGATGAAATATTGCTATTGATATTATAGAAAATTACCCATAATTGTGATAAAATACATTCCTCCATATCTAGTCCTAAAACAGATATATTGAAACACAATACCCATAATGGGTTGCAGACTTATGTCTAAAACAGCCACTGTTTGAAGTCCTGGTTTTTCCTGTTCCTTGACATTCATGAGACTCCATGGCTCTGGACCCGGGTGACATGGCAACCTGGTCACGCCTTGGTCTCCTGGCGGCTTTCAAACGCTCAAGACCTCCATTACTAAAGTTCTCATCCAACAGCACTGAGAGGCAGTGTCTCAACCCATCACACCACCTCTGAGATGACACATTTCCACACCTTCCCATGAATTGCTTTGTGCACACCACTGCACGAGAGTTATTTTACGTCAGGGTGGAGGTACTTTTACTTCATTAAAACGTCTACCTGTACGTACTTTCGCACCGCTGACAGAGAGACAGACAGATTTTTATTTTGTGAAAAATCTGAGTGAAGGAATGTGCCTATTACCCGTCCATGAAATACACTACTCACAAAAAGTTAGGGATATTCGGCTTTCGGGTGAAATTTCAGGATGAACCTAAAATGCACTATAACCTTTACGGGTGAACTATATTTGACCTTCTCTAAACTTTTGAATGCACATGTCCAACTGTTCAATGTTTCAGTACTTTTTGCACAACTTGCTGTTCTCTAACAAGGAGCTGAACGGCAAAATTCACAACAGGTGTTCCATGAATCGACCAATACATTTCCTGGTTCAATTAGAATTGGTATTTAAACAGTCCTCTTCATCATGCTGTTCACATTTTGACATCATGAGACCAAGACGACACCTAAAAACTGATCAACACTACCTCGCCATTGTGAGGCTTCAAACAGGATGTTCTCAGAGGGAAGTGGCCACTGAGCTTAGAGTGTCACAGAGTGTCATCAGCAGGTTGCAACAGAGATACAGAGAGACTGGAGGAGTGACAGAAAGACATAGAAGTGGACGTCCTTTGGCCACATCCCACACTGATGAGCGCTTCATTGTGAACAGTGCCCTGCGGAACCGGATGATGATGCCACTCAACTCCAGGCACATTTAAGGGAGGTGAGAGGCACCCAAGTGTCACGTCAGACCATTCAAAACCGTTGACATCAGCGTGGTCTGCGTGCTAGACGACCTGCAAGGGTACCTGACCACACCACCAGGCGCAGGCATCATCGTCTTGCACGGGCCAGGAAGCATTGACGCTGGACGAGGGACCAGTGGCCTCAGTGCTGTTCTCTGATGAAAGTCGATTCACGTTGAGCAGAAATGATGGCCGCCAACGATGTTGGAGACGTCAAGGAGAGCGCTATGCATCAGCCACTGTTGTCACAAGACGAGCCTTTGGTGGTGGTGGTGTTACAGTGTGGGCAGGTGTGTCTAGTCAATACAGAACTGCCCTACACTTTGTGAATGGTACAGTGACAAGCCCATACTACCTGAATAACATCATTCATCCAGTCATTGTGCCCCTGCACGAACAACACAGGCCTAATTTCATCTTCATGGATGACAAAGCTCCAGCTCATGGAGGTGGCATCATTAGGGAACAGCTGCTGGAGACTGGGGCACCTCAAATGGAGTGGCCTTCACTTTCTCCAGACCTGAATCCCATAGAAAACCTATGGGATCAGCTGAGTCGCCGTGTAGAGGCTCGTAACTCTGTACCCCAGAACCTCAACGACCTGAGGGCCGCCCTTCAAGAAGAGTGGGGGGCCAGGCCTCAGCAGACAATAAGTCGACTTGTGAACAGCATGAGACGTCGTTGTCAAGCTGTAATTGATGCTCAAGGGCACATGACAAGTTTTTGAGACATTGACATTTTTTGTTGTCGTATACCCACCACTGTTGTTGGCTTTTGTTTCAATAAATTGTTTGAGATGAGGAAATCACCATTGCATGCTTCTACTTAAATGCCCTACTTTCATGATGTAATATCACTGTAGCGTGAACTTTTTACAATTTCCATCAATTTCACCCAAAAGCCAAATATCCCTAACTTTTTGTCAGTAGTGTATGTACATCATAAATAACATCAATAAAATGAATAACAAACAAGAAGGAAAAATATACCTTTATATACTTCAGGGTTTCCTGATTATCCTCAATAAGTAGTCACAATTTACATACGATGGAGTTGACAGGATAGAATCTGTGTACAATCTTGAATTCTATTTCAAATTCTATTTGAGCTAACAGTGAAAAATTGCGTCCCAATTTTTACTATGAAAATGAATCCATTTGGATTTACAGTAGGAGAAGTATTTACAGGTAGGAATACTAACAGGATGAATACAATTTCTATACACTTTCTGTCCAGTACAGAGATCCCATCAGCGGCTCTCGGTTCGGGTGTCACGGCCTCTGTTTGGGACTCAGGGCTCTCGGCTTTTGTTCCAGATCGGGGTCTCAGTTCAGCCTGTGAGTCACTGAAGTGATTCACGAACAAATGACTCCTTTTCTGGAGGGACTCCCGACTCTTAAGTCATTTAATATACAGGTGTATTTAAAATAGTATTTAATGTATTCATAATCGTTTTCCCGTGCCCCGTTGTCTTCTTCGACTGCAACTAAGTGAAGAGCGTTTGAATGGTTCATTTTCAATATCTCATTCAGCTTTTCTCACTAAAAAAGAGCTCCCTCCCTCTAAACAGTATTTGTTTACTCACCATGCTTGCATTAAGTGAGGTGGTGATGGGCCTCACATTGGTCCTGCCTCAGGCCTCCAAATCACTGAGACCGCCCCTGTGTATATTATCCTTGCCTCAAGTAGCAACAACTTTAAAAAGAAAGGACCTCTATGGAAAAAATTTAATCTCTTATGCTAATCAGTGGAAGTAATGGCGAAATGCAAATGAAATATGTTTAATCAGCAAGTAAACTCTAGATATGGACCACTATTATTATGTTGATTGAGTCTTTGTAGTCCACAGACTCGTGATTTTATGAAGTGGGACTGAGACAGAATACTCTGTAGTGATGAGTAGATTGAATTATATCATGAATTTTTAATTACAGACTATAAAAATACAACAAAAAAGTAAAAATACACAAAAAAATATATTAAATTACAGCAGTGTGAGAACTACTTCCACCCCGGAGAATGATTCTAATAGCAAAAAACAAACAAATGTAAAAAAAAAAGATAAAAGTGATTTTTTTTCTCAGGATATATGAGATCAACATCCAGCGCGTTGTGTCAGAGCCTCTAGCCATGTTTAAACAGGTTCCACTGAGCCGTGACCCCCTCGGGTTCGGCTGCGGGGTTCTGAAGGTTCTGCGGAGATTTGGGTTTTAAGGAGGCAAAGAGCAGGAACCAGAGAGGAGAAGAAGGAAGACAAAGGATGAACATTAAAACCACCCAGGCGACAGCTCCTCGGTCTTCTTTCCCTTGCAACAAAATCCCGCCGCGAACGAACGCTCCACCTCCGGGAGATGCTCTGGACGGAGGCCGGTGTTGTTGGAGGGCGGACTCAGTGTTGAATACTAATGGCCTCTTCCGCACTCAACTAAAGGGCTCATCTTCTTTTATGATATAGTCCCATGTTTTATGTTATCTTTTAAAGAAAAATGTTGATCAGAAGTGCGCTCGCAGAAAAAGGTTTGGTGATGTGATGATTTTGCGACGGACCTCCTTGTGCTCTAACTTACGCCAAGCACCACGGCAAGGGCGGGGAAGTGTAGACAGACAGAACCTCTTCAGTGTGCGGGTTTAGTTGGTTTGATTATATTTGTGTGTGTGTGTGTGTGTGTGTGTGCCTGCCTGTGTGCCTGCATGTAATGTGGCTCTTTGCTCTGGTTCACCCCATCACCGCTCCTTGTACTGTAGCTGTAAATAATATGACAAGACATTCAATATTAAATAGAGTGTTCTCCTGTGAATAAAGAAGCTCAGCCCCTTCGCTGATGTTCCCAACCACAGCGTATCTCTTGGGTTGTGAAAGCCCCTTTCTCAGATGGAATGTGTAACATTGCTGGATAAAAAACGTTTGGCAAGGGCAGTAGTTAGTCATTCCCACATTGACCTCCTTTATGGAAAAGTTCAGTATGGAGTCTGATCCCACATTAGATGACTGTTGCAGATACGTTACATAATGGGTTAGGGTTAGTACGGTATGTCCAGTGTAGATGCGGTCGTTTGGACAATCTGTCCACAACGGACGTACAATCTGACTCGTTTTTTGTTTTTTTTCCTGGCTCTCAGAGACCAGCGCCTCCCTTCCCATCTCCTTCCCGGACGCACTCGGTTCCCTCCACTGATGGAGCGGGGACAGAGCCCCGTCCCCAGATGAGATAGCCTTAACCCAGTGTTTTTAAATCAGTGGGATCATTTTCAACCTGTCCTGCACTCTCTGCCTCCGGAGAAGAGAGGTTCTCCGCCCGTTCTACCTCTCCCTGTCCACTCGTTCCCTCGCCGGCTCCACACTGCGGTGCAGCCGGCGGGCAAGCGAAGCGCTTGAGCCCGAAGTCCCCTCACTGCACCCCGAACTCTAGAAGACACTTTTGGGGTCTGAGTGGCATTTTCAAGAAGAATAAAGAATTGATTTTAAGAATATAAAGACCTGTCTCTGTAGAGACTGGACGTGTTTCAGTTTCTCATCTTTGCAGCCGAGCGCCACGGTTCGGACTCACTTTAAGTCAAATAATTTTGGAAATATTTGTATGAAATAAATATTCATAAAAACCCACTATTTGTGCATTGTTTTGTATTCGGCTCCACCCCTACTTTATGTGCTTGCCCCGGCAATGTTGCTGCTTCCATTCCCAAATACTTCCATTTGCGGCCGTACCAGTATTTTCCTGGAAATGATACTAGGTCGAGAGAGGGGAAATTTCGCCCCTGGTTTCTGTTCCCACATGACGCCAAGAATATTGCCAGTGGATTTAAGGCTTCCGGTGCAAGTGGGAAAGGGGCACAAGAAGTCTTGGTTTGCTGCTTGGACCCACTGACCTGTAAAAAGAGTGGACACAGCCAGAGCTTAGTGAGTGAGGGCTGAAGATGGTTTTATGCGAAAACCTGCCGCCCTCACAACAACAAGGTATCAGTGTACAACTGCATTCTGGGAAACACTCTCAGCCAACGGGAACTTCCTGGTGATTCAAGCCACTTATATCCCATTTAATTTCAGAGTTACTGTACTGGTTCCACTTTCTTGAACCGTGAAGCATGAAGGTTGAAAGATGTGGCAGTTTCTCCTACCACGCGCCACCCAAGTGGCGTGTTCAGGGACCTCCGGCACAAAGAGACAAAGAAGACAAGGGTTGTAAACACCAGTTTATTGTAGAGAGTGGTGCCGGCTGGAATTAGCCCAGGAGCAGATAGACGCATGTAACGACACAGGCTCCTCTCCTGAGTGTGTGTGGGGATGGGGGTTTTACCAGCTGCTCGTTAGATCATCCAACAGTGATGCAACAGGTATGCAGCCGCTCTGATCCCCATCACCTAGATCCAGGTCAGGTGTGGCTGCTCAAACCACACCATCCCTACACCACATAAAAATGTAAAAGAATTTCCTTTTTTTTTTCCCTCAAAATATTTCAAGGGAATAATCCTGTGAAAAGTTTCTTCAAGGCGTGACATTTGTTTGCTTTTCCTCCTCTCCCCGGCTCCCATGACCACTGTTAGATCGTTTCCATTTTGACATTTAGCAACTGAAGATAGCGAGGTTCTGGTTTATATGCTTCTCTTATTTTCCTTAAAAGGGTAAGATCGCACCTTTTACAGATTGACATTTAGATGATGAATGCTTGGAATTAGGAGTCATATTGCATTGAGTCTACATTGGTAATCTGACCAGTGGCTTTGGTATCTTTTCTCTACTACCCGATTTAAATTGTTTTTATTTGCATTATTTGATCAATCAAATGTCTGAGGAAGCAGATTAGGAAGCAGTATCAGAGGGGAATTAGTTGAACATCCGAGCGGCGTTTTGCATCGATGACAAAACATTGTGAACCTGAAGTGGAGGCCCCGATTTGGTAGATTACGGCTGTTTTGGAGCAAAATAACAAGCTGATTTAATGAGCTGCTCAAAGGTCACTGCGCAGCATTCTAATCAATCTTTTACAGCATGAAAACCATGACCACTTTTTGGTCTCGTGGTGTAGTGCTACAGGTTCCCACGACAACCATTAAGCGCTCATCAATTTGGCCCAAACCCTGTGGGAGAAAATGTGGACATAACACCTTAACACGTAACACGTACGATTCTTGGATAAATATAATAAAATGCTGAAATGTAATTTTCTGCACCTGATGAGCTGCATTAACGATCTGTCAGATTACAGATCTGTGCTTGTCCCCCCCCCAATATTCGCAGATGAATGTGGGGCACTTAAATTTAAATATTTCATGCAGCACACCCGGGCGCCAGGATTTTAGGGCGGCTAGCGTCATTAGTAACGCTTTATCAACATCATAGTTTAGAGGAAGTGATTACACAGAGTGAAGATTATAATTTTCCATTTCCCCCCTAACCTGCGAGATTAATGTCAAGAGTCCATGGTGCATTTAGAGAACAACAACAGACACAGGAACAGGGCCATGTGTTGGCTTTATTTGTACTCCTCTGAAGTTTGGTGTAATAAATAAAATATCAAAATTACCAACATGGTTCATTCTGGCATTAAAAAAATGAAATTCAAGGACATTTTTAAGCACTTATTTTTTTCATTTTGAAGGACTTCACAGAAAACAGATCAATTTTCAATGAGATCTTTATTAATTAAAATATATTTGTAGTCTCCTTGTCTATTATTTATATTAGTATCTCTATCATAGCTATATATCTATTATTAACCTCAGTGTCATCTACTATTATAAGTCTCTATTTCCAACCATACATTACATTACATTTTCCCTGGCATCATCTATGTCGTAAAAGCAATTCTGGAGCATTTTTTTTTATTACATTACGATTTGAATAACAAAAGCAGGGGGAATATCACAGGTTTTCAAGCACTTGAAAAAGTGCACTTAAAAATCTGAGGACGGAATTCAATATATAGAGAATAAAATAAAAGTATACCTAAAAATAATATTATTATAGCTTAGCTCATTATGATTCAAATATATTTTCCCAAGAGAGACTTTAGGACAACTTACAGATCTTAAAAAAAACAAAACTAAACAATACCACTCAGTCACACATTTCAGAATCACAGTTCACACAACACAATAGTTACACCGTTAATGTGTTAATGTGTTAAAAATAACGGCAGTAATAATATCAAATCAGCTACAGGACGGAGTGCACCTGCTTGCAGTTCTTTCATCATGGATGGTCTGCTATCCTCTACACGTTAACAACATGGCACAAATTCAATTTGTGCACAAATGGGAAAGTGGTTATTGGCAATATGAGATTTTGTAAATTACATGTTAATAGCAAAATACATTTGATTTTATTTTTAAACAAGTGTAAGGTTACCTCTGGGGGTCATGAAAGGAAAATTGTAATCTGGAGAACATTTCATGGTGTCAAGTGTGGTGTCGACAGCATAGTAATGGTTATTCCAGTTCTGAGTTGGGAAGTGGACATTCATTTATAAAGAGAATAGTAATGGCCCAGTATAGACCCCATGTGGGACACCTTCATCAATGTTTTGGAAGCTTGATTTAACAGCATCGGCCACAACAATGAAAGAAGAGAAATCAGTAATATGCATCAAAATCCATGGAAGGAAACTTATTGAACAAAATGCTATGATCAACAGTATGAAGTTTACAAAGTGCTTTGACAGATGAAATAAAAGCAGTGTTAATTATAGTGTTAACAATTCAATTAATTCATTAAGTTGTAAAAGCCGATAAAGAGACAAAAAATAAATAAATAGATATGACAATAAGAAATTGAAATTAAAAGGAAGAGATAAAATAAATAAATAAGTAAGTAAGAAATAAAATACATAAAGAAAGGGGCGACATCACATAAAAGCAGATCTATAAAAATTGGTTTTGAGAAGTGATTTAAAAGAAGTCACTGACTCAGTCAGCCGTCTCTCCTCGGGCAGGTTGTTCCTAAATCGAGGGGCCCTGACAGAAAAGGCAGGGTCACTTGAAGTTTTTAGTCGAGACTTTGGCTTCAGTATAGACTTTGGAACAGCCAGAAGGGCCCCGGGGCCCGCCTGCGGATCTGAGGCTGCGCACTGGCTCATATGTGGTCAACATGGGTTATGTGGCTGGGACTCCGACCCAGACGTGCTTTAAAAGTGATCAGTAAAATCATAAAATCGATTAAAATCCACAATGACAAAAATAAAGCATATTGCTGCATTTCGGATTAATTCCTGTAACGCACCCTGTAGTACATTCTATAGTAAAGTGGTGCCATTCTTCTTTTGTAATGGAATGGTTTGTGTAAAAAATTCAATGCTTCTGTACCTGTTAGTGGCTTTTTTTATGCTCATTGTGTTTTGAGCGATAAAGTGTCTTAGGTCTTTATGACACTTTGTCGCTCATGTGTGACTCATGCGTGACTCATGTTAGGATAGAATGAGCTGATTTTGAGACACTTATGTGTTTTCCTAGTTTTAGTGCATTTTGAATGCGCGATAAACCTTTGTGTCGAGCTGCGTGTTTTGATGAAGTGTGAAGGGTATTGAAAAAGTCAGGATTGAAAAATATGTGACAAATTATAAAAAACAAACAAAAAAAACCCCCAAACATATATATATATATATATATATATATATATATATATATATATATATAAAATAAAACAAAAATGGTAAAAGCATCAGCCATATCAGTAATGGGACCGTTTTGACAAATGATTTCAGGTGGGAGCTGAGTGCAGGAATTATATTTAGCCTGAGTATTTTGAGATGTAATTATTTCCCAGAAACCAGCTCCATCACCATTACACTCAGCAGGCAGGGTGCAAACAGATTTTGAAGAAGTGAGCATCAGCGCCAGTAGATCTTCAAATGGCCCATCATTTATTTTCATGGTGGATGACTGGAGAGTTCAGAAAAAAATAAACAACGATTTCATCTTCTTTTTTTTTTGTTCTATGTGTCTTGTCTGTCAACGGAGTGTGATTTATTTTTATTGTATTTTATTCTATATATTTTTATCTTATTCTATAAGTATTCAACTTACTGTATTACGTTTTAGGAGTCAGTTAGTCGGTCTATTTGAAAGGAATTCTTTACTTTTATTTCTTTTTTTTTTTCCTAGGACATATTGTGTGCTATCACCGGGTGCGTTGCATTACATTTCACTGCATATATGTATGAAAGTATGTATATGTATGTGACAAATAAAAAATCTTGAATCTTGAATCTTGAATCTCTTGAGAGCAGCCTGTATGAGAGAAATAGCGCACGCGTTATTAATATTTGCAACCCGAACTCCTGGCAGATATCCTGAGGTAAACCACAAGAGGCTACAAACACATGGGGTTCACGCCTTCATGCAGATGAAGAGGGATTCCTCATATTGGGTCAAGTTGAGAAATTTTTAATTCTAATCAGAGTTCTTTGAGCTCGTCTCAGTTGCTGCAACCAATCGAGGCTAGAACAGCCCATAATAAGCAACTCAGAAACGACAGTTTTGACCACAACAAAAGAGATGTCTTCCATGAAGTTAACCATCAAGCATTTCACTCACGCATTGCAATGGTGGGAATCTTGTCATTTCATGTTTTATGGATGATTTGTTGCCCGGGCATCGAGGCAGACGGCCAGTGGAATACTTGATAACTTTAATTTCGTATCGACAAAAATAACCCAAACTTTCCTC
>NC_137190.1:25431774-25509274 GCF_960531495.2 Zeus faber | reverse complement strand
TACTGATGGTAGCCTTTGTTACTTTGGTCCCAGCTCTCTGCAGGTCATTCACTAGGTACCCCCGTGTGGTTCTGGGATGTTTGCTCACCGTTCTTGTGATCATTTTGACCCCACGGGGTGAGATCTTGTGTGGAGCCCCAGATCGAGGGAGATTATCAGTGGTCTTGTATGTCTTCCATTTTCTAATTATTGCTCCCACAGTTGATTTCTTCACAACAAGCTGCTTACCTATTGCAGATTCAGTCTTGCCAGCCTGGTGCAGGTCTACAATTTTGTTTCTGGTGTCCTTTGACAGCTCTTTGGTCTTGGCCATAGTTGAGTTTGGAGTGTGACTGTTTGAGGCTGTGGACAGGTGTCTTTTATACTGACAACGAGTTCAAACAGGTGCCATTAATACAGGTAACGAGTGGAGGACAGAGGAGCCTCTTAAAGAAAAAGTTACAGGTCTGTGAAAGCCAGAAATCTTGCTTGTTTGTAGGTGACCAAATACTTAATTTATCGAGGAATTTACCAATTAATTCATTAAAAATCCTACAATGTGATTTCCTGGATTCTTTCCCCCCATTCTGTCTCTCATAGTCGAAGTGTACATATGATGAAAATTACAGGCCTCTCTCATCTTTTTAAGTGGGAGAACTTGCACAATTGGTGGCTGACTAAATACTTTTTTGCCCCACTGTGTGTGTGTATATATATATATATATATATATATATCTTGCTATTAAAACAAATGAAAGGATATTTGTCCTGCAGAATGAATCGCCAAATCAAAAGGCCTTTGGTCGAAGACAATGCCTCAATCATCATCATCCCACACACCGCTCGCTGTGGAAATCTCAAGTGCACTCAGATTCAGCTGGCCGGCAAACCAAGCAACGGAAATAAAAATAAATGATTGAAATCCTTTTCTAAAGAGGTGACAAATTAAACTTGACACAGTTAAGTTGCTGTCTGCTTATAAAATGATTACATCCATTGTTTAATCATGTTTTTAGTCATTATAGCCCACGGGTGTATGATTCTCCCAATTTGGGAGAAAAATATATGTAAAGGAAATTGCTAAAAAGCAACTAATCGCCATGAAACGTGTTGCATGTAACACCTTAGCAGGGTGTCCCAAGTCCCGAATATATAATGATTTGTTCAACGCTGTGAGCTCTTCAGATCACACATCCCATCCGCAATCCATAAACCTCAACCACCGACCTCTTCACGTCAGCAATCTCAGCCTCATACTTATCACGTTGCATTGTTGAATGAAATATCACCTCACAGGTGATCTGATGCCTGCAGGTGTTAGAGATTTATTTTTATTTATTTATTATTCTCCATTTAATGGAGTCAAAAGCGGGATAGATTTGCCTTCAAATTCGGAGTAAAATAATAAAGTTGTTTAAAATGCAAAAACAATCCAGCGATTTAATGAAATAATTATTCAATAATTTTGAAGAATCTGTTGAATAGTTTAATAGCCACTTGTATAGCGTTTACACATCAATAAAACATGAACATAAAGCAAACAAGCAAAAATAGAACAACGTCTACTCAGCTTCTTCCCATGTCTATTCATGTTTGATAATTTTTTTAAATTATTTTCCATACGCAGGCTGGATTTAAGTGACCCGGGGGACTTAAGTTAGTTACGAGTCTCAACACTAAAGCCTTTAACATTGATTTATCTGCATCCTCCTGCTTATCCATGTTTATTTCATGTTACTTGTGTTTTTAATATGCATGTTTTCTACAAACTAAATTATGTTTGTGATGCTGTCTCTTCTCTGATCTCCCCTTTTGTCTTGTGAGTCATGAGGCTGCAGACAGGACACCGCGCGGATGTGCGTGCGTCAGGTTTTACCTGCACGCCATCCTTCAGTCTGTTGCTCCTTTACGTTCCTCCAAGAGTCGTCCATTCATCCCGTCTTAAGACGACAGAGCTCAGCTCGCACACAGAGGGGGAAGTCGAGGCTCCCCCGGCGGCGAGAATAAAGTGCTCCACTTGTAACGCTCGTTCAGCAAATCTGCTCACACACGCCAACAGTGGATCTGTGTTGGCGCCCCCCCGCCCCGCAGTGATTTATTGACACGGAGAGCAGCTGTGTCTTCTTATCTGCCATGTTCACTTCCCCTCAGATCTGCCGAGGCCGCGCTGATCAAGAACCGACTGGACACAACGGCTCCCCAGATACATCAGGGGCGTCTGCGGTTCTTAAATCCTGCAGACAGACACACGACCGCAGCATCTGCCGCCGTGATGAAACGGCCGAGCGCGGTTTCAGAACTGGCGTGGTCATGATTCAGAGGGCGCTGCCCGCCACCGAGCCGCTTCAGCATCACAGCGCTGCACCGGTCGCAGTCCAAGGCACGCCTCGCATTGAGCGAAACAGCTAATCACGCATCCCAGCGAGTTAACCGGAAAAGGGGATTTGTAAAATGCGCTTCCAATTGTGTCGGAGAATGACGGAGCCGGACGACGGGCCAATGAAAAAGGCACAAACACAGCGCGCCACGGAGACAATACTAAAGCAATCTTTATTAAAAGAACATGGAGAAAGCATCACAGAGACAAAATAGCTACAAATCTAGCACTTTTTCGGCATCACAACGGGCGTTCCCGTTTGCTCCAGACTTCAAAAACAACCGCTGCTGAAAGTGCCTGAAACGGAAGGATCCGCTCTGTCACATTGATAAAAGGGGGGTGCTTCCAATGTTTACATTATTAAAAATTTGAACAAACCTCAACCAAACGTGTCTCGCCCACCCAATCAAAAGTTCTGAAGCGATCGCCGCTGTGCGTCACCGTTTCTCCAAACAAATTAAAACCATGTTTTTATTGTTGGTGTATTTATTTTCTTTCGTTTCCTAGTTAAATGAAACAAGAAAAAGCCTGACGAATAACGGGGAGAACATGTGAATAAGCTGTCAATCAATACCTCTTACTGCCCCACCAATCAAAGCAGTCTAGAACCGGGCCTGATGCATGGCCAAACACACCGTGCACACACGCACACACACACACACACACACACACACACACACACACACACACACACACACACACACACACACACACACACACACACACACACACACACACACACACACACACACCACCACCCCTCGGTTTGATCGTTTTCAGACCACACTTGGGATTCAGCGCCGTCGGGGACTCAACAGGTGACAAATCAAGTCTGAAGGACGGACATGCACACACAGTTTATTTATAGTTATTTACAAAACCCAAGCTCGTCCTCCCCCTACCCACCCACCCACCCACCCACCCTCACTTCCCCGAGTCGTGAGGGACGACACGTGGGAGAAGCTAGTGGATCCTGGTCAGCTCCTCCACGATCTTGATCACCTCGTCCACTGTGGCCTCGCGCTTCATGCCGCTGCCATCGTCGATCTGAGAGGGAACGGGAAAGGCGGCAGATTAGCTTCCGCCACAACTTCTGGAGTAAGGATTAAACCCCAGGTCCAGGACCACACACACACACACACACACACACACACACACACACACACACACACACACACACACACACACACACACACACACACACACACACACACACACACACACACACACACACACACACACACACACACACACACCATTTCAAAGTAGGCTTGGGCGATCGTGAAAAATTCCAATCGCCATATAGGATTTTTATAGTGGGGGCGTAATTTAATGTGGTGAATGCGGTCTCCCTGTTCCAGAAGTACAGAATTTATTATTTACAAGTAAAGTATTTACATAAAAACATCCCAGTTTCTACTTAATTAAGTCTCATAGCAACAGAAAGTAACGGGGAGAGCACCTGCCCGTTGATGCCCCATGGAGCTCTTTTTAAATCAGGCAGGGTTTTTTTTTTATTAAGCATGAATGGGCATCAAGGTAGCGGATTGTCTGGGCAAGATATTTTCATGAGTAACGTGTCCTCGGCGCACCTGCGATGTGCACACGGCTGAGCGCACATCACAGGTTTCCCGATGTGCACCATCAGGGCGCCCTTAATGTGCGCTCCGCCGTGCTGTTCCCTTTGCCCAGAGCGGCAAAATGCCTAGAGCCGGAGGTTCATCTGGCTTTTTTTTTTCCCCCGAGCATTTGCCCCTGAGGGATATTATTTGTTCACCTACGACGATAATTGTGTCTTTTGTGCGTGTATCACTGTGTTTTAGGATCATTGTTATGCCATCGCTTATCTCCTCATCAACTGGCACTTGGCCGGGCTCCCAAGAAAAGCAGGTCCCTTGGTGGCGTCTTCGGCTTTGATGACTCGAGTTTAAAGATGCAAATTCACAGAAAACTGGAGAGACAATATTCACACTTTATGAAGCTGTACTGAATGTTATAAAAACAGTCATTTCAAGTTATATTTTTCCCCAAAAGGTAAGTGCGGGCAATTTTCAAATCGCAGAAGCTACTGATACCAAATGAGAGGCAAGGGCAAGATCGAGCTACTGATATCGTGTCTGGCCTGGAACAAGTTTTGAAAATGGGAAAACACACCCACCCCGCAAACGTCAATGTAAAGAGGCAGCCTCTGAGCAGTATTTCCAAGCCCACCGATGTGGGCCGACCTGTTCAACTGTGATTGACGTTACCAACTTTGGTGCATTTGGCTAATTTTCTTCACAAAAAAAAAACAAACAAAAAAAAACGACAAGAGCAGCACTTCCTGGATGGGTGTGAGCTCCTACCTGAAGAGTGCTGACCACTTCCTGCATCTTGGTTCGGCCGAGGTCCAGGAAGCTCTCGATCAGGTCGCCGTCGATGAAGCCGGTGGCCTGTTCCGTCTTGCGCTCAGTGTAGAAGGATCTCCAGGTGGCGGAGTGTCAAGGAAGACAAATGTACAAGACCACACACACACACACACACACACACACACACACACACACACACACACACACACACACACACACACACACACACACACACACACACACACACACACACACACACACACTTCCACTGTTGGTACCAGAGGTGTCAACCAGCACGGGCTGGTAGCATGAAGGATATAAGCTGTGCTCGATCTTGCCCACGCTCTTGATGACTTTGTTGAGGCGGTTCTGCAGATCCAGGAGCAGGCTGTACCAGCTCTCCGACAGGGAGGTCACCAGGCCTGACAAGACACACAGACGCAGACACAGACACAGACACAAAGAATATAAATAAATAGCAATGTACTTGCCATTGGATGCCAATAAACCATATCATAAATGACTTTGGGATTCTTATTTTTCTTCCTCAAAACATAATGGAACATACCATATAAATAACACCAAACATATGTTTCTATGTAGATACTGTATGTCTTCCATATTGTGCCATTTATGAACTTAACACTTGAGGGTTTTGTCATGAGGCTTTTATGTTGTGCTGTGGGAACAAATTACAAATTACTCTAGTGAGGACAATAAGATATGAGGATTGGCAGCGTTACCAAGGCTATCAGTATTTAGGTGGCTTAATATGCAACTCCATATTAACACTACTGAATAACTTATCATGGGTGAAAAAGGGATTAGAAATAAAGTTGGATGAATTAATGGACTGCAAGGAGACAAGATAGAAGCTTTTGTCTGATGACAGGTTTATTTTTGTTTGGAGTACAGGTACTCCTCACTTAACGGCCTACCTGTTTAACGGCCGCTCAGACTTAAGACCAGCTCTCTGACCAGTCTTTTGTGCAAAGCATGTGTGCGCGGCGTCTCAGCGTCAAGCATCTCATCGGGCATCACCCTTGATTTACTATATGTGACCCATCGCAGCAAAACCCGACTTGTCGCGCATTTCTAAAATTGCCAGGAGCAGCAAAATAAGTTGAAAAACCCTTTCTAAAAGGAAAATTTGATTTTTCCAGATTTGTTCCTTTGTGGTTTTTTTTAATCTCTCAACGTATTTTCAAAACTGAGTTTGATTTATAATTAGTAGATAAATGTTAAACAGTGGAGTTAAATATTCCCGTTCGGTTACATGGGGAAATACAGTTCGATTACCGAGATGCTGAATAACGCTGAACAACGCCGATCGATTGTTTACTTTAAAACGAGAGTCCAGATGAAGATCATTCCTCCAGATTCCATGTGATGTGACGTCACAATGTGAAACCGTTCTGAGAGAGTTCAACCTTATTTATTTATTATTGATTATTGATTTATATATTAAATGACACACGAGGTTGATATACAAAGGCTAATATCATTGACAGACTGAACATTTTGTTGTGTTGTCCACACTTTTAAACTCCTAAATAATTCAATTTTTATAAAACATGTATATTCTTACTGTTAAATAAAAGCTTTCTTTTTTTTTTTTTTAAACAAAGATGGTGTGTGTCGATGACGCTGTTTAACATTCCCTATAAACACAAGAACAATGCAGAGATTGCCTCATTCAGCAGGGTGTCAAGTCCCCATTCAGCAGGGAGTCAAGTGGCCATGTGGCAAGTAACCATGTGGCTCTGTTGGTCCTCCAAACCATTTACATTCTGGGAGCTGGCTGTGTGGGGAAAACTTTGAGGGTGATTATCTCAGAAACACAGTTTGCCACACTGTTGACATTAACAAGCCATATCTTTAAAAATATTTGCTTGATTCGCACAAGTGACAACATTTTTGAGCTCTGATTCTCCACTTTCAAATGACGTAAAAAAAAAAAAACAAGTCAAACTGCACCAAAAGAACCTAAAATCGGCAGTGGGTCACATATATACTATATACATCTCATCACCGTCCTCAGTCTCGTTCCCACAGTCTGTGAGTATTCACTACACTAGTGTTCGCAATTGCCACGGCCCCTTACAGTGAAATAACAGGTCCTCGCTTATCGACCAATTCGCTGAATGATCTGGTCCAAGGAACGCAACTCGGTTGTTAATTGAGGAGTGCCTTCTGCTAAATAGTGATAATAATGTGTTAGTTTGCTGTGGTGGCAATGCCGAGTGTATGAAGTGTAATCGTAAGAGTCAGTTTAAGGTAAAACTCTGATGATATGAATGGTCATGTTAACAATACGTTATGAGACATTTTTGTGACTGGAGTGAGGCTGTAACAATGTTAACAGAAGCCTGATTAGTTAAATGTAATTTGAGCATCTAAATGCATACAATAAATGTAGTTTTGTCATGCCTTCTGGGGCTGGAAGACTTTTGGAATATAGATTTTTTTGTAATGAAATTAATTGTTATTGCATCAAAATGACCCATTTGCAGACACGCAACACAAACATCTGTGATAATGTAATGATTAATTCATCATATGAACAGAGTTGTACCGTATTCATACAATGTCACATTTATTTTCTAAACAGCCTACTCAAGCAAGTAAAAAAAAAAATCACCTAGTGCCTTTTAATTACTTTGTGGACACAGACTTCCTCTAATTCTGCAGTAACACAATTAGCGAGGATGTAGTGCTCAATTCAAAAGATTTATCATGGGATAACAAAGTCATCATTCTCATCTTATTCACCTTCATTAAGTAAAAGCCTGTGAAAGCATGTTATTAAGTGTTACAGATTGTCGTAATCTTCCCATATCACTTAGATGGCATATTCCACTCTGGGTCTCTACTCTCTTGCCAACTGAATAAAATGAGCTCTTAACCAGCTCTCTACAAGGAGTCGTGCTCTGGTATCAATGTCTGCCGTTATCCTAATGCAGCAAATAATATACAGTAAACATTCTATATGAATAACTCTCTCAAACGTGTCGTTGCCCATGGTTTCATTGTAGACTACATTGACGAAGCACATAGGGAGGTTAACATGTCAACTCATTTTGCAGAGAGCAGGTATTCCATTTGAAAATATTGTAAAACTGGTGCAAGATTTGTACTGGCATTGGTACCGATTAGAACCATTACAAAGAACAAAACACCCAACAAGGAATCATAACATGGAATTGCAATATGGCTGTATTTATTGGAATAGGCACTCCTCACTTTACGACCTACGCGCAGACTTGTGACAAGCTCTCCGACCAGTCGGTATTGTACACTGTACGAGATCTTTGGTCATGGAAACGGCAGCGCGGCGTCTCAGAGTAAAGCATTTCATCTCATCACCTTTTGTCAGTCTCAGTCTCGTTCTCGTAGTCGGTCAGTATTCACTACACTAGTGTTCGCAATCTTGAAGACTGAAATATTGGTAAGGGGGCAGCTCCTCGCTTATCGACCAATTCGCTTAACGACCTGGTCGTAGGAACAGAACTCGGTCGTTAAGTGAGGAGTACCTATATTGAATTTGGAGGTCCGTGCAGTTTCCCATCCCTATGCATATTACAGCACCGGGCTTCCTCTGGCTGTGCACCTTCACAATAAGCCAGAACCAAAGTCAAGCTCCAATGTGTCTCCCTCTCCGTTATTTATCTCAGATAGGGATGTAATAATCGGGAAACATTTTACCTGTCTTTTTTTATAGTTTGCCACTATCAAAGTATAATCTTATATCATATGTCAGTGCCATAACAATTTTTTGCCAAATTCAGATTGAATGGACATTTAAGGGATGATTATTGGTGCTTTCATTGATATTTACACATAAACACTTAAGAAACCACCAATAGTAATGTAGATATTATGGCCTAGCAGGTAGTAGCATTGATTAGAACATCTAAACAGTCTATGAAGTTCAGAAAAATTCAATTACTTCACTGTAATGCAGCCTTTAAGACTTATTTACCTAAGAGTAAAGTGCATTGAGTTCTGTGAATTTGAGAATTTAGTCAGTTGAATCTGATTTGGCTGTTCAATGGGAATATTCGACCATTCGGCGGTGGGGAGCGGGCAACGGAGGAGGATTAACAGACTGACGTTACCAGTACTGTTAACGGTATTGGAGAACGCTATATAACCCGTTTCTAACATCTGCAATAAGATTAAGATATTTGTCTAAGAAGCCTCTCTCTCTCTCTCGTTTTAGTTTTTCTCAAACTAATAAAAATGTAAAAAAAAAAAAAAAAAAAAAAAAAGAACAGATAAGAGTACCGTTAAAGTACCGGATCGATAAGCAGTAAGCGGTAAGAGTAGTACCGCTAAATCGTAACAATATCCATCCCTACAGAACCCCGTTGACCTATGCCGCGTCCCAGATCCTCCAAATACAACAATTAAAAACACACTGTTTTTAGTTGTTTTATTTGGAGGAACGGAGCACGGCTATCTGCAATCGGGGCGCACGGAGAGCCGTGTTTGCATCTGTGTCCGGATGCGGACGTTTCCCACATATAAAAATATATTTATGATTCCCCTGATTCCTCAATGAAACGTTATCCCTGTGAATTTTTGTAAGCTTCTATTTGTTTTATCTTATTTTTGTAACGTACATTGACTGAAAAAACAAAAAAAAAAAAAACACTGCTCGACTTGAAGAATCTCAGTTGACTGACAGGTTTGCGACTGATGATTGGACTCTTCGACTTTCGGGGGGCAGCCCTAATTATTATTATTATTATTATTATTATTATAAGAATAACAGTGGGTACATTAAAAATCCATGTTTTCCCCTGCAACATTCCAGCCCCACTAATTACTTGATAAGCAGAAGACCAGAGTTCTAAAGATGCTGTTGTTGACCAACATTAAGTCTCTATTAAAGTGTATACTTGCAGGTATTTGGCCAGAACACTTGCATGAGACGAGGGTTTTCCCACCCAGACTTATTGCACCTCAAGATATTCTGCTGTACGGAATATGGAAGGTAGGAGCATTATTCTTCATTACAAGACACCGGCCACTTCCGTTGACCTGCAGAAAACACTTACTGTAATGTGCGGCGGGGACTGCTCAATCCCAGCGAAAGTTTCCTGGGAGAGTTTTGAGGGAAGCGCTAGAAGCAATGAGGTGCTGGGGTGAGGAAATGCGCTGCTGCGAGAAGCTGGGAGATAAGCGAGCGGACGTGGCCAAATAATCTGAACCGCCCCATTTTTTTTTAAACTCTTCTCATTATTACTGCCGCTTTGAAAGGGATGAGTTTAACTGTGAATAATGAGGTGTGAAGTTATTACAATCGGTCCGTAATTGGTCCGGGGTCATCCTCCAACTCCCAGTCAGCAGATTCAGAGGGGCAGATGTTAAGGAAGCAAAATGGGCTCTGCTCCCCTCACTCCAGTCGACAAAATGCCAGGAAACCATGAAATACCTCAGATTACCAAGTATTCATTCAGGCCGGTCCATGTCGATACTACTTTCAGGGAGAGGAGACAGTCACTGAAATCAGCTGTGACCGTTGACCTAAATTAAATCCAAGTGTGTGTGTATGTGTGTGTGTGTGTGTGTGTGTGTGTGTGTGTGTGTGTGTGTGTGTGTGTGTGCGTGCGTGCGCGCGCACGAGTGTGTGTGTGTGTGTGTATCTGAGAGAGAGTATTGCGGTCACCTATCATGCCGTTGACGGTGCCGAAGAGGACCGAACCCTGGGTGGGCGTGGAGCTCTCCCCCAGGTTCTGCAGCACCAGGGAGCCGTGGGAGAAGACGTTGACGAACTCCCCGAGGTGGAAGACCCCGACCTCCTGCAGGTGCTGCCGCTCCTCGTCCGTGGTCGCCGCACTGGGGTTGCCGTGGCAACAGGCGATAAAAGAGTTAGAAAAGAAAGAGGAAAGCAAAGTCAAACACACACAAATCAAACAACTGAAAATCGCAGTGGACAAGATTGATAAATTGATTGATTTAGCAAAGGATGATTAAAGTGACAAAGATCATTTTAGGGCATTTTGAAAAAGGTCAGAGGATGATAGAAATGAAGAACAAGACACGTGAGGAAGGAAAGTGAGAGTGACACCGAGGAAGAATGTTGCAAAAATAAAGGTCAAGTGAATTCAGTGAGTAAGCCAGATGCATTAGGCGGCTAACGGGTCCTGGCGTCAGCCACACCCGGATCGAGCCTTCTTAGAATGCATCACATCCATTTCCTCTCGTCTAAATAAACACTGGACTGAGCAGCGCTGTTAGGCAGAGGTTTGGCAGCGAAAACGTATCTAGTGACTGGTGGAAAAAAGAAAATATATGAACTATATTACACATGGATTTTGACATGGTTTGGCATATGTTATCAAAATGTTATCAATCATTTACCAATGGACCAAATGGAAACGCTTCAATATTACGCTGTTGTTTCTAATCGTTATTATAGGGTGGGGTGGGGTGGTAGCTCAGGAGGTAGAGCTGGTCGTCTAGTAATCTAAAGGTTGCTGGTTCAATCCCAGGCTCCTCCTGCTAGCATGCTGTAGTGTCCTTGAGCAAGACACTTAACCCCTAATTGCTCCTGATGGCTGCGTCCGTCGGTGTTTGAATAATTGTAAGTCGCTTTGGATAAAAGGGTCTGCTAAATGAAATGTAGTGTAATGTAATTATAAGCATGTTCAGAGTGGGCTCATTGGAGCAGGGCTGGATCTGTAAATTCACTGCAAAGGCTTTATATTCATGCCACCAAGATAACATGATTTTTGTAGCTTTGCAATGCAACATAAATGCTTAAATAATGTCGGGTGGAGGTTGGGAACTGTTACACGTCGGCTTGGATCTGAATAGATTAACATCGCACTATTCAAAGCACTAATTACCCATATCTGAAAACCCCTATAACAATCATAATGATTTAAGACCTTACTAAATTGGTTTAATAGGTTAATGAATTCTTTCATTTTGACTTTTTGACGCATGGACATTGTGTGGAAATGACACGATATCATCAGAAAACAGAACTTACACTGTATACTCTAAATATAACTTCACAAAGTCGTCATAGCTTGGCTGCAAAATATTTTTGCATGCAAGCAGCTTTTGGGAATAACAAGCAACTGCATGCGCAATAGAAGCAGCGATCAAGGGGATTATAACACTGCCCCAGACTCAGCATTTATGTAAAAATAATGTTTGATGTTTCTATTATTGGCGGCGCGGCGTTCAACTGAATAGCATCCAGGAGACGTGTGAAGATCACCTGTCCTTCTGGCACACAAACAGGTTGAAGGCGTTCTCCGCCCCAAGGAAGTTGTCATCATCAAGGATTTCCACGCCGCTCATCCAATTGGGATTGAAGTCGCGCGCAATCTAGCAGAAAGGAAGAGAAACAAACGGGAGAAGAGCGAGGTGAAACGTTAGACAACATGCCAGAGACGAAGTTGGAGTCACGCCAGGGCAAAAACAAAAACTGAAGTGAAAACTTCACTGACCCAATATAGACTTAATGTGCTTTACTATTTTTAAATCCTTTTCAAAAACAGGGAACATGTAAGAGCTGCAGATACATTTCGTAAGGCATAGCAACATTTCACTGCAATATGGAAATGAAATGTTGCTATTCCTATTTATTTGTTTTTATTTGAAAAAAACTAATTGTGGGTGGATTTAAAGGTCTGGGCCCAGGCAAATGAAACCCATCATCCATTAATGAAACACAGAAATAATCAATGTAAAGAGACTGTGTGTTGATGTTGTATGGTTTTAAGTCCCACGTATAAATGCAAACTAAGAAAACATGCATTTTCTAGTGACATTTTTTCTTCCGTTTCATTTATTCTCATGTTTGTAGTTCATTTGTTGCACCGCGGAGAGGCAACGGGAATTCTCATGTGTGCGTGATTCATGGTTGAATGTTCTTATCTTTCACACCGAAAAATCAATAACAACACACCACTCGTAGAAAAAAAACAAAAAACAGGACTAGGAGCTGTAAGTATACTGAAATGCTTTATAGGACCTCAATTGAAAGCACAAATAAGCTGCAGATTTCCAATGTGGATTCACGGACACAAGTTTAACAAAGAACCGATTCAAGCCAATATGGCTCGAAGCTTGCATCATATATAAAAACAAAGATGTCTCCATAGAAGCGAAAAACAGCTACTGCTTAAAAGCTTTTACCTTCCCTCTGGGTGTGACACAAATTGTTTCGTGTTTTGGGTTAAAACTATGATTTTTTTTTTTACCTCTTCGAAGTTGCCCTCCATGGGTTTATATGCCAGCAGCAGGACAGACCGCATCAGGTCTCCAACCAGGATGAAATCTCCTTTGGTCTTCAGATAGAGGGCCATGATGTTGTTGTAGTGATTGCACTCAGTCCGCAGTTCCTTCTCAGCTGTCCACTCATAGAGACGTACCTGAAAGCAAGAGTTGTGCTGAGGAATAGTTGTGTGCCAGGCGGCACCGTACAGACGATTTACACTGGATCTACACATTGATCCGAGATTGATTGGAGAAGGAGATTCTGGAAATCTCTGGCGGCTTCCTGGCCTCAATGCACAGGAGCCTCGCCCCCCTCAGAAGACAGAGCGGCATCTCAGATAGTTCTTTGGCAATCCTTTGCTCTCCCAGGCCTCCCCTGCAATTCCACCCGGGGCATGGGAGGTAAGGCCTGTTATTTCATAATCCGGTGATTGACGGTCATTGACGCACAAGAAAAAAAAAAAGCACCATAATCGCAAGTTGTTTGTGTTTTTCTAAAATGTTTTAAAAAAATCTATCTATCCTATAAATATACATAAATAATTGTATGTATGCTTGAACACCACAAGATCCCTCAAAAAAAAAAAAAAAGAACCCTTACTGGGCAATACTTCTCCCTGCAACGATTGTCCTGTCTCTGAAGTGTGCTGTCTTTGGAGTTTACCGTGCATTGCAAATAGGCTTCTTTTTAATCTCCCTTTTTGATTTAATAACCATAATAACAATAATAATAAAGACAAATTTGGACTCGACTGATGGGGCCGTCTTCAGAACGTGTACCTCATGAACATTCATATCTTGCCCAGAAAATAAATCCGCTCCCTGCTGTTCGTCTGGATTCTCTCGTCATCTTTTCCTACCGCCTAAATAAAGTCATTTATTCTAGAATATTACTCATTAGAACACAATAGTTGCAATGTTATTCTCCTGGGGTGATTATAAAAACTAACGCCGGGGAAGGGGTTATTGTCTTCTCTCTCCCACTAAAACCACACAGTGGTGCCCAAATATTATTATTATATTTTTTTAAAAAGGCAAAAAAAGAAACGCGCCGCTCTCAATTCCGCTCTGCCCTTGCGCATCTCTCTGGGAGAAATGGCTCCGCTATTGGCACCCCTAAAACTGCCTAACGAAAACAGGGGTCTGTTCGGTTAGGGACCCCTCATTTAGCCAAGGGACCCCTCATTTAGCCAATATACAGTATAATACAAATGTTTTGTTTCCAATGAAATGCCAATGGCCATTCATGGGGAAAAAAAAAAAAGCAGCAAAAATGTCATGACCGGCCAAGCCCCAACGGGAGGAAAAGGTTGGATGACCCAGGAAAGCCCAGACCCTGACAGCAGTTCCACCGGGACAGCCGGTTCAGGCCACCGTTCAGTCAGGATGATGGCTGCACATTATTAATGAAATTCCGTCCGAGACAATTTCCGTCCAAGACAGAAACCCCAAGACAAAAGGAGAGGAGACAGCGATCAGATGGCAGGCTCTTCAGTGTCCCCTTTTAGGCCCACAAGCACATTTTTTAATACAAATATGTTCCACTAGCACAACCAGAGTGAAGAGGTCAATTGAAAAAATAAAAACCGACAATTTATTGAAAAACAAAGTCGAAAACCACACAATTAATGAGCCTAGAGGGAACAATAGCTTCCTCTGGGGTAAGAATTCCTCCCAAGGCTTTCTATGTGGAACTTGTGCATTAATGACTGGTGTCAGCAAGCTTTCTCAGCTGCTAAAGGGCACAGACAGGTTGGCAGAGTTACGGACAAACAGAAGCCCAGCTATTTCTCCACATACACAGCTTACTGGCTTTATCTGTTTGAGGGAGACACAAGGACAGAGTGTGCGACTTCAGCCTGGATTCTGGGGACAATAACCAAGGGGTACAGGCTTCAGTTTACCATCGTGCCATCTATATAATGCCGTGATATACTCCCAGAGTTGGCCGATGGACATCGCCTCACTGTCTATAAAATGAGCCGTAAACATAGTGTCAGCCCAGCAGGCTACATTGGGGAGGGAGGGAACAAAGCTCTGAACAAACACCTTAAGAAACACAAGTTCCGGATTCTCACACAGCCATCCCTGTTACATTTAGGCTATATTTGAACTGCACGCCTTGGATTTATGGCTCAGATCCGACTTTTTTTGTTTGGCTGGTCACATGAGCTTGTTCAGTCATACAGCAATAACATTAGTTGGCCAGTGCTCTTACCGTCAAGTTTGCTTTTGTTTTATAGAAATAAAAACAGTTTAGTTAATTTTCGCATATAAGCGCCGTTCATCAAATAGGAAAAAAAAAACTTGGAATTTGTAAAATACTAAGCATGTTATAGATACTTAACAGTCGGATGCTACAAAAGTGAAAGTGACTTCTTGTGCGCACAGCAGAGTCGCAGCGTAGTCTGCTTATCATGGGAGGAGAGAAGATAAAGGCAACACAATAGAAGACCTTAGACCAGGTCTAAACCGGGGCCTGTCTCCCTCCATGCGTAATCTCCATGAAAAATTACAGCCGTGCATAACTGACACCCCACCGTTGTAAAATGTCTGGTGTTAACGGTAACACGGGTGTAGTGATGAGTTTATTAACCGGTGGGAAAATGTCCTCATCGTGGCATCCACAGTTCACATTATTTTTTAAAATGTGGCCAATATCAGATTCCAGCATTAACGGGTCATGGACCTGAACTGACCCGCATGCGCAGAAGTAACAAAGACATCACAAGCTGCACGCTGTCATACAGAAGTAAACATGGCAGGCAAATGCACTCCGACCTGGCGCGGCCACCCTTGACGGGTGGCGTGGGACGGTGTACCTCGGCCCAAGTTTGCGGATGAAATCTTTAAATCCAGATGGGGGTACCGTGCTTTTTTTGTTTCGTTCAATAAGGAAATTAAGTAAAATAAAAACACAATGTGTGAGAATTGTGCCCTGATCACTCATTCAGAGGGGGAGCGCACACACACACACACACACACACACACACACACACACACACACACACACACACACACACACACACACACACACACACACACACACACACACACACACACACACACACACACACACACACACACACACACACTTTTAGATCCTTTTTAGATTTGGAACTATTCATAAAACGTGGTGCGCGTGGGTGCTCCCTCGCCGTGTCGGTCTATTTATGTATTTATCTAGCTATTATTAATTTTCCCTCCCCACACTGCATACGCTGCTGCGGTGCGCCTCGCTCTGTTTGCTGGTTCCCAAGTCGGGGGCAGAATTCTGACTTTATTCTAGAAACACAACGGTACTTCTATTTTTTGCATACCCAGTCCGTTAACATTTTGTCAAGTGGTCCGGTCCGTGATAATAAAAAGGTTGCTCTGGCATACCCTAAAGTCGCATGAATTCCGATTTGATTGTTCAGGTCGCATTGTGAAAAAAAAAAACTATTTAGGACCACATATATAAAGTAGCCCTATTCCAAATTTAAAAGATCAGATTCCATGTGATTTGTGCTGTTCACACTGTCGGGAAAATCTTAGTGTGCGCAGGTAATGTGTTCATATACGTCAATTTAAATTATGAATATTTTTATATCAATTTGCATTATAAATGTAAAATACCTAGTGCTGAAGGTCGACCTCTGTGAGCCTTGAAAGTGTTATTATGGAGCAACAAAGCCGCAATAGTCCCATTCAGATAGCAGGGCATTATTTACCTGGCTACTTGCCTGGACAATTGGCTGTGTCTGCCAGAATGTACGTAGAATGTGATAATATATACACACAATCAACAACTGTCGCAAGTTAGGGTTTGTTATGATTATAAACAAGATTATGATGCTCCTGTACAGAGCATATTCTTTCTGGGGTTCTCTGGATTTAATGTCTGCCTGTCATTTCCTAGTGGAAAAAATAGTTTCTTTCTAATTAAGCCTGTTCAATTTAATGAAATCAGCAATTTAGGGCATCAAGCTCTACTGTCTACACGGGAAGAAGTTTCAAACTCTGGGTTACTTTCTCAGGCTCAACTCAGTAATCACAGTGAACACAAGTTGCAAGATAAGTGTCAACACAGACCCCCAGTCTTGTTGGCTTGCTATCTACATTGTATCGTGACAGACCTGTATTTGTCAGACTGGGGGGGCTGTGGAGTATTTCTCACCCGGAAACATATTTTAGGACACAACGTTCTTGTGAGAACTGACAGTATGACTAACTTATACCAATTACCACATACGCCTGCAGTCCAATACAGGACGCGTGCTGGCACTGCCCTGATATTGTGCCAAACGTTGCACCTCCCAGCTGCCGTAATAACTGGAGTCGATTTATTGTCTGGAGCCACTCTACTCCAAGACAAATGTAAACTACATCCAGCTGTAAGAAAATGAGTGTGGGTTCTTTACAGACAAACCATGGTGCATCTTCTTTCCAGAGTGTCCAGGATAGTGGGTATTTGGCCCAAGTGTCTAGGGGGCGGGTTCCCGGTGGACAGTCAGTGTGGAAGGCGAGGAGAGAGGGAAGTGAGGCGAGGGCCTGGTGTGAGTGGAAGTGAGTGGCTGAAGAGAAGTTTGTAATAAAAAGGGACACGGCCATTTTCCTACTGAACACCTTGATTAATTGCACTCTTTACAAAAACATTTCTGTGTGGTTTTATTTTGTGTTTCTATGTAAAAAAAAAAAAAAAAAAGGCTTGTGCAGCCTTGCGTGAATGAAAAAAATTTTCAACATGGATTCAATAGGAAGCGTGCACTTATGGCACACTGCGCGGCGCCTGTATGCTGCAACAAAGCATCTGGTGCACCTCTAGCGTGATATGGTAATACCGCGGTTCACATATGTGTATTGAACTGTAGGGGGCGTACTGAACGCTTTGATAACATACCATGTACCACTGCATCCCGAATACACATCACAGCTGTGCCACTCATGGTAGACACACTTGTCTGATTGGCCGCATGATCTCCTTTATGCATTTCCTCCACTAGCTGTGATCCATCTCACTCAGTCCAGAATAAAGAGACCAATAACTGATTTTGAAGGCTCCCCATTGGCCAATAACAGCATCACTAGCTGGTGGAGATAAATTAACTCCTGTACGAATGACCGTGGCCCTGCTGTTGTGCAGAGAACTGCTTTTAGAGGCCCAAAAGAAAATCCTTCACCATCATTCGGATGGCATTTGGTGGTATTGTTAGGCTAGTTTGTGGTTCAAAATGTTACAGAAGCCTTGCTTTTGTACCTTAAATGGCAAGCAGTACTTTTCAGCTTCTAGCATTTCAGAAACCGGCAGTCTCTCCTGAAGAGCATCATATGGGTAAGAATAAGGAGTTGTAGAGGAGAAGTTATTCATATCTTGGGCAAAACCCCATATTGGCTAGCCTGTTACATAAGAGAGACCATCCCCCTGGATTGTGGGAGCATTGAGAGTAGCCTATATGAGTCAGGGCCCTCCGACTCAATTCTGGTTTGTGAGTTTGTTCTGTGACAAATTGTATAACTAGTACCAGTGCGACTTGAAAATATGCTGACCCTTTTTCTTGATCATCATTGTATATCATGTAAAACACTAGGAGGGAGTGAGACTTGATGCAGGGCCGGCTCTTCCTATAGGCAATATAGTCGTTCGGCTAGGGTGCCATCCCGAGGAGGGGCGTGGAGAGGGAGCAATCAGGGCACAATTCAAGATTCAAAAGGTTTATTCGTCACATACATATACCTACTTTCATACATATATGCAGTGAAATGTCAATGCAACGCACCGGGTGATTACGCACAATATGTTCTAGACTGAACACAATGGCTACCTAAAAATTTCTACTTGTCTAAATAACTGATTCTTAAAACGTAATGCAGTAAGTCGAATACTATAGAATAAAATTAAATATATAGAATAAAATACAATACTAACTCAAAGGTAATGCAGAGTGGGGGTACAAAATAGGAATAAAGGGAATAGACTTATGTATCTGGGATAGGCTATTATGTATATACAGATATGTGCATTAAAGTTGCATGTGAATAAATTGAGCTAGTGTATTTGTGCGAGATATACAGCACAGTATACAACAGTAAGGTGCAGCAATACGGTAAAACCGAACGGAGCAACAATACAGCACAGTATGCAGTGACCCAGAACAGTGATACAGTATCCGGTACAGTATGCTACGTACAGTACAGTAAGGTAGTGTAGCCTATGTGTGTGACTCAGTGAGGTCCCCTGGTGAGGTCAGCATTGACAGTTCTTATGGCTTGCGGGAAGAAACGCCGTCTCTGTTCTCGCTGTGTGACTGTGGAGGCGCTTGCCTGACCGCAGCAGTCCGTTGTTAGGGTTGTGATCCTACGGGCTCTGCTACTACACCTCTTGGTGTATAAATCCTGCAGGAATGGGAGGGTAGTTCCAGTTGTACGTTCAGCTGAACGCAACACCCTCTGCAGGGCCTGCCTGTCCTGAGAAGTACAGTCCCTAACCAGGCAGTGATGTTGCGGGTCAGGATGCTCTCCACTGCTCCAGAGTAGAAGGACTTGAGGATCCTCACCGAGACCTGGAATTTCCTCAGCTGCCTCGCCTTTCTCACCAGAGTGTCTGTTTGCAAAGTCCATGTTAAATCCTCTGTGATGTGGACTCCCAGGTATTTGAAGCTGCTCACCGGTCAACAGAAGTCCCATTAATCACCAAAGGCGCGTGCGTCCTCGGTTGTAATCCATGCCTAATCCCCACAATCAGCTCCTCAGTTTTGCTGACGTTCAGGTGGAGGCTACTGTCCTGGCAACAGAGTGACAGGTCCGTCACCTCCTCGCGGTAGGCCTTCTCATCGCTGTCGGTGATCAGGCCCACCACAACGGTGTTGTCAGCAAACTTGATGATGGTGTTGGAGCTGGACCTGGCCACACAGTCATGTGTGTACAGGGAGTACAGTAGGGGGCTGAGGACGCAGCCCCGGGGGGATCCTGTGTTCAGGGTGAGGGAGCTGGACATGTGCTTCCCCTCCCTGACCACCTGGGGCCTGGCTGTGAGGAAGTCCAGGATCCAGGCACACAGCGGAGTATTCAGTCTGAGCTCTTTCAGCCTGACAGCCAGTCTATGGTATTGAAAGCTGAACTATAATCGATAAACAGCAATCTCACATAGGCCCCCTTCTGGCCATCAAGGTGCGTGAACATGGTGTGCAGTACCTGGGAAACCGCGTCATCCGTGGATCTGTTCTGCTGGTACAGGAACTGCAAAGGGTCCAAGGTGCGGGGGAGGGTATAGAAATCCTTAATTAGCCTCTCGAAACACTTCATGACCACCGAGGTGAGCGCCATCGGACGGTAGTCATTCAGGCAGGCAGGAGAGGCAATCTTCGGGACAGGAACGACGGCGGACCTCTTAAAACAGGACGGGACCACTGATTCAGCCAGGGAGATGTTGTATATTGTAGTGAACACCGAGGCTAGCTGGTTAGCACAGGTCTTCAGTACTTCTCCAGATATACCATCTGGGCCCACAGCTTTCACACGCATCAGAACCCTCCTGACGTCATGCTCAGACACAGAGTGCGCGCTCATCCCCAGCGATCTAACTCAAATTAGCAGGTGAGCTAGCAGTGCTGTTGCCAGACTGAAACCGCGCATAAAAAGAGTTCAGTTTGTTGGCTAGGGAGGCGTCCACACTCTTGGCTGGGGAGGGGCTGCTCTTGTAGTTAGTAATAGTCCATAGCCCCTGCCCCAAGCATCTGGTGTCCCATTGCTCCATCTGTAG
The DNA here is from genome assembly GCF_960531495.2 of Zeus faber. NCBI lineage: Eukaryota > Metazoa > Chordata > Actinopteri > Zeiformes > Zeidae > Zeus > Zeus faber. The sequence goes on along the minus strand of NC_137190.1, from coordinate 25,488,588 downwards.
CTCCACAGTCTCTCAGTACATCCGTTTAGCGTCCTTCACCGCCCAGATTGTACGACGCCGCTTTGTAGCTGTCCATATTTCCAGATACCGGTCATCGTAAGCGGCCGTGCGAGCATTCAGAGCGCAGCAGATGGATTTATCGAGCGGGAAAGTCTTGATGTTGTTGCTGGGGCACCAGTGGTTGTTTACCATGAGGCAGACGCCTCCAACCCTTTGATTACCCCGACTCCCCCGATCTGTTGGCGCGGGGGAGTCAGCCATGTCTCTGTCAGGCAGAGGACGCAACAGTTTTGTATCCTGTTGGAAAATGATCCTCGCCCGAAGTTTATCCATCTTGTTCTCCAGAGACTGAACGTTGGCAAGAAGGATGCTTGGCAGAGGTAATGTTAAGGTTGTGTCCTCATTCTGACCCAAATGTCAGCTTGTTTCCAACGACGCTTTCTCCGTCGACCCGCTCGTGAAACAACGGCTCCAATTTTGTGGTTGTTGTTGAGAGTGTTGGCGTGTAAAAACACTCTCGGCCACTCTAATTCCACAGATAAAAAGTCCCAAAGTTGTCCTTTCAGGGAAGTTTTGATATCCCCGAGAATGTCGCGGCCGTAAGAGATAACTGCCGATGGTTTTTTGGCAGACATTATGATAAAATCAGATTTCGAACACCTTTTTTTTACAATTCGAATAGTATTTGAATATCACACCATCGTTTGACAATCTGAGTATGTGTGTGAGCGAGATAGAGAGATGGAGAGCCGAGGCTCTCGTCTTGGTTGCTAATGACAGTAATGTACTGGTCACATAGCTTACGTTTACATTTGTTTATTCGTTATTTGGTGCCTATGTTTAAAAAAATTTACTTAGCGATTTTTCTGTTAAAGCATTACTTCAACTTTTTCTTTAAAATAAAACTGCACATTGTTATTTCTGTAAACTGTCTATTTATTACCAAAGCAGTTATCAAAAATACAGTTAAGGTGGAAAAAATATGAATGAGTTAGATTGCATGCAGATTTCAGTTGTCCTCCTATATTTTGTGCCGGTGCTCCTCAAATTTTCAGGAGGGAGCACTGATGCTACTAGTGGAAAAAGTTAGTCTGGAGCCCTGGGAGAGCAGAGCCTTCACTCAAGCAAGTAGTGCTAAATAGGGTGTGTTGGTGGTCAGTCTTCCGGGATAAGCTTGTCTGTGAATACAGGTTTTGCCATATCCCACTGAAATGCTTTGAGAGATAATGTAACTTGACTAACCCTGGTCGTTTAATAAGCAAGAGTAGGATGTCTAATCAGAGAGCCCTTCTTAGCTGGTACAAAGCGAGAAGAGAGAAGCTTGTTTTGAATGACGCATCAACCGTTGTGCCTAATTATTCGTAGGAAGGTGAAATCTCTGGGCACAGATGGTGTGATCACCAGCCAGTCAAGGCTGGCGTAATGAGGTAAACGCTTCTGAGGAATACATAAGAGCCGCATCCCACTCTGAGAAATCTCACATCAACTACATAGTGAACGGCACTATGATACACCTTAAGATCTTAACCCTTAATCGATGCTTAAGAAAACCTTAAATGTATACCTAGCACATGTCATTGTCAAAAAACATTAGGAACTAAACAGGGAAACTATATCGAAGGTAGATAAAGTTTGGTGAGAAATTATAGTAGCAGTGGCGGTAATGCACCTAATACGCTGGTTTCCAACTGCGGTTAAAACCCCAAAAATAGAATTCTAGTAGTAGAAAAATAAATATATCATAGGTTATTATTTAGTTAATGTTCGAGCCACCATAGCATTAAGATTGGAAAAACTAGGAAATTCTGAGAATGTGTCAACAGAGTCCTTGGAAACATAATCATGGATCACTTACTGTGCTATTGATGCTGGCTAGCAGTTTACCATTGAACTCCACCATCGAGTAAACGGCTCCTTTCACCTCCTTCTCGGCAACTGTCTGCAGCTTGCCTGAGAAACACAAGAGAACTGTCAATCACTCATTGCTCAGTTAGCATTCACAGCACCACTTAACATGTTGCGCTAAACTGACACAGACAACACCTTGTTAGTAGGTGAATGTTGTTCTGCTCAGCAAAGGAGAGAGAGTATAGAGTGAGACAGAAAGATGAAAAAGTGTGAGTCAATTTGGGGGTGGGGCTGAACATGTTCCAAATGAAAAGCTCAAGACACGGAGTGACAAGTCAAAGATAAAGCTTGGATGACGGGGTGTAACACGATAGCGGAGGAATGGTTTGAGTGAAGCGCCGATGTAGGATCACTTGAGATGAGCATTGACAATAACATGATGAGGAGTGAGCGTACAGAAAATAAAGGTTTTACTTAATTTCTAACTCAAGTTCTTACTATGCCTTAAGCTGTCTCCAGACAACTCAACTGAATGAGCTGAAAGCCCTTCTTAATCAACCAGGTCTCGACTTGGCCCTGACAGGCTGTGATTGAGCCACTCGGGCCAGGGTTGATTTGGCTGCGTACAAGGAGTGGTGGAACTGCCATGCAGCCTAGTGGGGTCCATAGTTTAGGAAGAGGGGGAAGGGGAAGAGCAAGGTGAGGAGTCACATGGTGCTGCTCACAAACCGTCCCAGGGGCCTTTCCACCAGGAGCTGCTGTTCCTTCTGAAGGAAGCTATGGCAAAGCAGGGGATCCCATGGGCCGGCCCCTAACTGGCTGCTCCCTCCATGTTGGCTGGGGCAAATTTACGGAGGCTGGGGATCGACATCTCTGCCCGTGTCCCCTTCCGGTACTGGAGGATTTGACCAAGTAGGTGAGGTCGTCGTTGGGCGCTCTAAACAAGACGCGCTCCCCCATCCAAGCATTCAACAAATGGTCGACCCTGGACACCGAGCCGGAGTTAGGATACCTGGCTATGCCCCACCTGGAGGAATTGGTAGTGGCCCACCTGTGCCCAACCCTCACCATCAAAAATACTTTTTTACTGTCCAGGGTGTGTAGGCGGACGGCAGTCTGACGGAGAAGTTTTTGCAAGGCCGCGGGGCAGGCTGCAACACTTTTAAACAACGCCTGCCTGCTGCAGGCTTACCAGGTCAGGCTCCTACGGGAGCTGGAGGGTAGGCCACCGTAGAGAAGTATGTGAAACAGTGCAAAGCTACTGACTTCTGCCTCAAGATGGCCAAGGGTCTGGCACAAGACGCAGGGCGTGCAATGGGTTTTCGGTGGTGACGCAGCGGCACCTCTGGCTGAACCTGTCTCAGATATTTGAGAAGAAGAACACACTCCTGAAATCTCTGGTGAAGGTGTTGGGCCTATTCGGGCCCATTGTGGACACCATGACCAACAAATTTGAGTGGTCCGCGCATCGCAAGTCTCGGGCTTTCCAGACCTGAATTAAAAACCCATTCAGGTCGTCTGCCATTTGAAGGTTCTCTACAGTGTTAGGAGATGGTTTCCTGTAGTTGGTGAGTTCTGCAGGCCTCTGCACACTAATGCAGGGTCGTTGGCTGAGAACCTGTTTTACAGCTTCTCAGCGTCGCATTTCTTTGCCACTCTGATCTCCTTTGTCAGTGTGTTTCTGGCCTGGTTGTACGGGATCCTGTCCCCGCCTCTGTAGCCCTCCTTTTGGGCTGAGAAAGCTGTCTAAGATGTGCAGTTAACCAGGGTTTGTTGTTGTATGTGCAGAAGGTTTTAGTCGGCACACACATGTCCTCACAAAAACTGATGTACGATGGAACAGTGTCAGTGAGTTTGTCCAGATATGCATCAAAAACACTCCAATCAGTCCAGTCAAAGCAGGCCTGTAACTCCAGCTTTGCCTCGTTTGTCTGTTTCTTCACAGTCTTTACTACAGTCTTTACTACGTCCTTCACCACCCTCCGCAGATTGTATGACGCCGCTTTGTAATTGTCCATATTTCCAGATACAAGACCGTCGTTGTAAGCGGCCGTGCGAGCATTCAGAGCGCAGCGGATGGATTTATTGACCCACAGCTTCTGGGAGGACGCGTGGGGACGGAGTTAAAAATGAATAGGATAACTGGCACTTGGGAGTCCCGGGGGTCGCAGGGCACAACTGTCTATTCAGCTACAATTCACATCTCTCCCTTCTTTATACATAGTAGTACTGCATAACTTCATGCACAACTAAATTATTAGCTGCCAGTCTTCTCCAGTACACAGGAGCTAAGACCAGAATAATGTACATGAAAGGTGCAATTTTCCTGCATTTTGCAAATTTTGTCAATTCCACATCTGATTTACAAGGCAACAGCTAATCATTCAGTGAGCGAATGGGGCTGCCTCCTACAGTAGGGGCGTTTCTGTATTTGAAGCAGGGTTCAAAAGCTGAATGGTGGATTTTTCACATCATAGAGCCTAAAATCTCAAGGTAATTGCAGCCATTGTTAGAGGAAGTCCTGACCGAAACCTACATTCATCTTAATTGCAGCTGCTCTTTACAGAGCCAATTATGATCTGACCATCTTAAAATTGCATTAATATTTGTTAATCCAGCGGCACGCATAGTCAAACACACTTTAATTTGTTATTTACGTCAGCCTCTGACAAGCAAACTGTGTTTCCAAGCCTATTGTAAAACTTCACACATATTTCGAGTTGCAGAATGAGTCTAAAACTAGGCTTGGAGGAGTAGCAAACCTCTTGCCTTCTCATGAATCAATGGTTTCACTGTGGCTTAGTAACCTGAAGTCCAATCGTAAAAGACATTATAAAATTATAGGCAATGCTTTATAATGAGGCTATATCAATAGACATGCATGACGCATTAATGTCCTTGTTTTAATTAATCAATTAATTAACAGAGTTGTAATCATTATTTTTCTGACAATATAATTAAAGTAACTAACAACACATGAACCAAACTGTCCTCATGTAAACTATGCCATTATCTAACAGTCCATATACGTATTACCTGATGGAGTGTTGCCCAATTGGTGATGTATGACAAGCTGTCACTGAGCGTTGGGTAAAGGTTTAATATTAGATAAGTAATACAAAACAACAGAAGAAACTCACCGTCTGTGTAATGAAAGACAATAATGCGTCCCTGCTTGGGCTCAGCCTCTTCTGGGTACACCATGGCAGTACCAACTATGAAGTAGACGGCTGGATCTCTGCCCAGGCGGCAGGACACCATGCTGAGGGCATATTCACTGGGCAGGAACTGATGGGCGTGGAGAACTAGAGGGTGCCAACAAAGATCGAAACACAAGGACACAAACGTCCACAGAGAGACGTCCACACAAGGACACAAACATCCACAGAGAGACGTCCACACAAGGACACAAACATCCAGAGAGACGGACAGACACACACACACACACACACAGAAAAAGGTAAACAACACAGAGAGAGAGAGAGAGAGAGAGAGAGAGGTAAACAACACAGAGATGATATGAACACAATTGATTGTGGTTGCGATGAAACTTGTAATATCCTCCATAACATTAGGGCTGGGTATCTGGGATCTCACAATTCGATTTCGACACAAAGGATCATTTGATTGAATCAGATATTGATGATCCACTGAGATGATACATTTTTCCACTATAGAAACAGAGTGCTTCAGCATTGCGCATAGGGCAATTTGAGCTCAAATGTTTTCTCGCTTAAAACCCTCCCGATACTGTTTTAGTTTTAAGCGGTTGTGACTGAAGAGAGTGAACTTTAGGATGAATAAGTCATTGACACACACTGCATTCTCCCCGAATTTTCTCCCATTGTTATGTTGGGCATTTTGTTTACCATCTGCTGCTCCCAGTATGGATAAAGAGAGTAAACCTGTGGTCTCACCTTCAAAGGTGTGCTGATCCACCACTAGGAGGCTGTGAACCTCCACCTCCTCACCAAAGGAGGTCTCGTGGGGGGAGGTGCTGCTGGGGAACAGCTTGCTGGAGCTCACACTGCTGGACAGAGCCTGTTGTGGACAGGTGGAGAAGACGGATGAAAGACAGACGGTGCAAACGAGTGAGGGAGCGAGAGTGACAGATTGAGATGGCAAAGAGTGAGAGATGTGACATTAAGAGAGAGAGCAGTGAGAGAGCAACAAGACAGTGGGAGGGTAACAAACAGCAACAGAAAGAAAGACAATGTGAGTACGGATGGCTGATATAGATATAAAATCATCGTGATGAGACGATGTCGTCTGGAACTTTGGTTAATATCCACATTGCAAATGATTGGTTCTAAAATATATCTTGTGTCTAAATATCATCAAATCTTCAATATCATGGTATTTGTAAAAAAAACAATTATATACAGGATACCAAATATATTTGATTTTGTCAATATCCTCCAGTCCTACATGAGACACAGCAAGGGATGAAAAAGGTGAGACAAAGAGCGAGATAGAATGAACAAAAGAGGCAGACAAACAAACTACATAGAGACAGACTGAGCAAAAGGTATACAGTGGCTTCAGAAAGTATTCACACCCCTTTACTTTCTGCACACTTTGTGTTGTAGATGTATTTTTAAATGGATAAAATTGCCATTTTTGTCCATCAATCTATTCTCAATAACCTATGATGACAAAATGAAAACATGTTTTTAGAATGTTTTGCTAATTAATTAAAGAAAAAGAAAATTAATTAAAAACTGAAATCCCCCTTTTCCATAAATATTCAGACCCTCTGTTTCTGGCACTCCAAATTGTGGTCAGATGCATCCTGTTTGCCTTAATTATCCTTGAGATGTGCCTAATTATCCTCTGAGATGTATTTAATTTACTCAGTTTCCTGCTGCTGCTCTGCTGCAGAGCAGATCGCTCCTGAAAAAAATGCTGCCACCTTCTCACGGCCCCGGTGGCAAATGCCCCGGTGGATGGGAACCTCTGCACTAGAGGACATTCCATCTGTGGTGGTCGGCTTTATTTCCCACTTTCATCGACATCTGTGGAATTACTGGACATTCTGGTCAAAGGTGCACGCTCCCTTGTACACACAGTGAAACGCCGGAGGAGAGGGAAATGCGCCGGTGTGTCTCTGCCGACGTGGACTTCGCACACAGTTACGGCAATAGTTCTCTCATGTATATTCACTATGCAACAAACTGGATGAACTTATATTGAATTTTTTGCTCATCACATGTGAATTGATTCACTAACATTAGCCAAAACATTTATAAATCGATTAGTTAGTTGTAAAAAAAAAAAAAAATTCAATCGAATGGCAATTTCAGCATTTGAAAAGTTTAGTTTAATATTCAAATTCTATTTGAATTTTGTTCCTGCAACCCTAGGAAACACCTGTGTATATAAGCTCTCATGATTCACACTGCTTGTCAGGACAGAAACCAAGCCACGAAGTCCAAGGAACTCACTGTAGCGCTCCGCGATACAATTGTGGCGAGGCATAGATCAGGGCAAGGGTATAAAACCATTTCTAAAGCTTTGAGTGTTCTCAGGAGCACGGTGATCTCAATAATTATGAAATGAAATAGGTTTGGAACCACCAGGACTCTTCCTAGAGTTGGCTGTCCGGCCAAAGTGAGTAACCAGGCAAGAAGGGCCTTGCCTTGGTCAGGGAGGTGACTGAGAACACAACGAACACTTCAGCTTCGGAAGTTCTCTGCAGAGATGCGAAAACCTGCCGGAAGGACGACCATCTCAGCAGCACTACATCAATCAGGCCTTTATGGTAGACTGGCTAGACGGGAGCCACTCTTGAGTAAAAGGCATAGGACAGCCCGCTTGGAGTTTGCTAAACAGCATTTAAAGGACTTAGAGCATGAGGAAAAAGATTCTCTGGTCTGATGAGTCAAAAATTAAACTCTTTGGGCAGAATTCCAAGCAGTATATCTGTATATCAGGCGAATACCAAGCACTGCTCATCACCTGGCTAATACCATCCCTACAGTGAAGCATAGTGGTGGCAACATCATGCAATGGGGGTGCTTCTCAGGGACAGGGAGACAAATGTTGCCAAATACAGAGAGATCCTTTAAGAAATCCTGGTCCAACGGCCTCCTACGTGCCTTCTCAGGGCAAGGAGCAATACAAGATACACATTTCTGTTTCAGCCAAATAACCTTGTCTGCACCGGTGCCAGACGTTACAAAACACATTTTTTGTGAGAACCAGGGTTATCAAGTGTGTGTCGTCAAGCACAACTTTTTGTCTCTTCAAAAGCTTTGGTGTGCTGCTTAAATGACAATAACACAGATGGGGCGCAGTCACGTCTTGAGGCTGCATTCAGACCCAAGCGGAGAAGGAAAAAAGGAGCCAGTGCAGTCAGGCGAAAGCCGGTCGCAAGGACAACGTGACAGGCCTCCTTCGGGAGAGACGCAAAGTTTTCCCGCTATTGTATGTGTCTCGGTATAGATGATACTTCACGGTCGTCAATTATTTGTTAAAAACTGTGTAGTAGGGAGGGGGGAGCACGGAAGCACTCTCACACAGGCAAAAAAAAACAAAAACAACAAAAGAAACCCCAACAACATTCACACTCATACACCCACCAACAGAGTAGGATCAAGGCAAACCTCAAAGGCATTTAAGTGCCTGAAATGTTTCAGCACGGCAAGACTTTTTTGTGGCAACATTGTTGGGCTACGAATGACAAATGGGGACAGACTGCCCATTGATTTTCAAAATTCTGTACAGTGAATAGAGTACAATTGTATCTTCACTGCACGGACACTGCATGTACTACTGTCACAATGATACCAGTTGCGTTTAGAATCCTTGCTTCGTCAATACAGCTGCTGTTTGGCCATCAGCAGAGGCAGCCATCACCCTGGGAGCATCTTATAAGTAATAAAGCCAAGGAGAAAGAAATAAACACAGACACAAAAACCACGAAACAAGGCTTCGGGGCAGTTAGCCAAACAAATGGAAAACATCAGGCACAGCCACCAGGGCTCCACAAAGAGCCGGAAGGGAGATTGGATTTCACTTGCATTACATGGCTGTACACTTACAGTACCAAATTTACATAATAGATATGTTGTGCACGAGTTTTGTTCCCTTCGGAATTTTTTTTAAAATAAAATATCTATCTATCGATTTACAGTAAATATAGCTGAGAGGTATATCTACTGTAGAAAAAAATATGACGGTCTTTATTGGACTCTACGGTCCATTTGTTATATAAAAAAATGTACAAACGGCGTCAACTGTATGTGTGAATTGTCTGGCTCCCCATGCACCCTGATCGATGAGAGATGTGTATTTACTTGTTTTATTTGGAGGGATGGGGGCAGGCCACAGAGCAACGGGGCATGAGCGAACAATCACGCCGTGCCACACCCACACATGCTTGGAGGACTCGCACCCCCACGCTGGTGGATTGGTGTGGGGTTGTGTTGTGGCATGGCCCCCCTGCCGGCTTGGTTCGGGTCCTGGCGGTTTTGGCCTGGTGGTTCCTGGAATGCTTCCAGGGCCGCTAGGAGGCCGCTTGCTGTGGTGAGTGTGGGTTGGGTGCGGGAGGCGACATCCAGGTGTCCTCCGCTGAGCACACTCTGCTCCATGGATGGGTTAGGGCTAACGCGATGCGCTTGAGGCTTGTGGCTGAATGGGGTGTCTGGCCAGTCGCGGGCCCCCCGGCGGGCGTGGGGGTCCCACCGGCTGGCCTGCTGGGCAGGCAGTTCGGGCAGGATGTTGATCTGTCGGGACCTGGCTCTGGGCCTGCGTTCTGTGACTGGTGTCCGCGGCCCGGGTTCTGCGCCTGCGGCTGTGTGTTGTACATGCACGTGGGGAAGGGTTGTATGTGTGTGCCTCTGGGATACAGGGTCTCCACGCACTTTCTGGGACTGGTTTATGCTCCTTAGGGCCGGATGTGGGTGTTGCTTCCGGCTTCTCTGGGGGCTGGGGGGCTCTTCTGTGGCTGCAGGGCAGAGTGCTTTGGGCTTTCCAGCAGTCGTGGGGTATCTGTATGGCCGCGGGCCTCAGGGATGGCTTCGAAGCCTTTTCCGCTACTTGGAGGCGCTTCGATATAATACCGACCTCAGACACCAGAACCAATTGGGACAAGTCGCACACACGACTGTAACCAAATTATTCTGTTTTGGACTTGTCTGTCTAGAGAATGGACTTCCAGAAGGCCTATGGTTTGTCAAAGTGCTCTCTGGCAAAGTTGAAATGGGCAGCTTTGTTCTTTTTTGAGAGCAGAGGCTTCCTTCTAGCAGCCCTCCCATGAATGTCATGGCTATTCAATTTTCGCCTGATAGAAGATGCATGCACATTTGTCCAGATGCTACCAGAGAGGTCTGCAACTCTCTAGAGGTGATGTGTGGATTGGCCTTTACCTGATTTATTATTTTTCTGGTGCTTCTGGGTGATAGTTTTGATCTGGGTCCACTTCTAGACAGAGTTGCTGTCATGTTGAAGGCGGGAAATTGTAAATTTGAAATTGGCGGCATTTGTAAATCATTTGTCTTACAGTGGATGGATGGAGCTGGAATCTTTTGGAGATGGTCTTATAGCCCTCCCCAGACTGATGGGCTGTCACTACCCTCTTCTTCATGTCCTCGGATATCTCCTTTGCTCTCGGCATTGCTGATTTGTATGGGACCACAGTGGTTTGGTTGGTTTCCTCTCTCTTTTAATTAGTGCAGGCCAAACCCTTTCCCAAGGATGTCTCATTTCATTGGTCTGCTTAAATGATTATTTAAGCACCCAAATGTGTTTCACCTGAGTCTTTTACCTGCTTGATTTAACCAATGCAGCTGGGGCTTCACTTACTTTTGCACACTAACTTACACTAATTCCATGTTTCATGTAGTTTTTGGGCTACTTAAACAAGTCCCACTAAACAAAAACATGCAACTGATAAACATATATATCTGACATTTCATACATAAAAACCGGTGATGATAAAATAAGAAAATCATATTAAAATAACAAACATATAAACTGCTCAACATACTTTCAAGCAGCACTGTATATACATACACAAATATATACATACATACACACATCCATATACATATGTGTGTATATACTGTACACACACACACACACACACACACACACACACACACACACACACACACACACACACACACACACACACACACACACACACACTTTTATTTTTTTTGTATTTGCGGTGATGATCACGGTATTTGTGGTAATACGGTTATTGCCACAGCCCTACATCCCACATTAAAAAAGTGGAACCTGAATTGCTTAGTCAGGTTCTTCGTCATAAAACACAACCAGACTGGCTTCAAACGCCGGGAGACTTGTCTGAGAGAAACCCCTGGCATTCAGTTATGTTGCCGCAAGATGATACGTCAACTCCACATGTTGGCTTCTTCGCAGTGAGTGAGTGAGTGAAATGCAATGGGCCCAGTCAGTGACGTCTACATAAAGTAGGACAGTACCTGAGTGCTGGCGCTGGGGCGCACGGCAGAGGTTGTGCCGCTGACATCCTGCATCTCCACCCTGCTGGACAGCACGCCGAAACACTGGGAAACCTCCTGGTAGCAGATTCGCCTGGTTAAGGGTCCAAGGAGAGAGGGGTGGAGTAGAGGGAGACAGAGAGATAGCTGGATCGCTTAATCTAGATTAACTGTAGGGTGTGAAGCACAAAATAATTTGAAACATTAAATATGAAGGAAATTTCAAGCCAAGCAATAAAACCTCAAGCCATCGAATTTGGACAACTTCAAGAGGGAGAACTGAGATCATGAACTGAGATGTCGAAAGAAAGCGCATCTGTTAAAGCAGCATGTACAAAGGATTTTAATTATAGCCATTAAAAAGCTGGAAATGGGTTCAACAGCCATGACCCAGGATGATGGAGTTTACTTAATCAAAACAACTGGAATAACATCCAGAAACTCCTGCCAGGCGACAGGGTGGCATAATGATTAAAGCGTGATGAACCCTGCGCTCAATTCCTATGAGTGCTGGGTGAGAAGGCACAGTCACAGCAGCAGTAGGGATGACAACGCCGTAGTTAATAAAGAATGTTCAGGAGAGTTTAACTTTATACAAATGAGCAGCAACCAGGTCTCACCATGGTCAGTTACGCAAAAAAATGTTGTGTGGAGACCGCTGATGTGTGGTGAGGTGTATAACATGCATTCATGCAACATGGAGTGAATCACCTTTTGAATTGAAACCCGCATTAGCATTATTGACAACACATTGACGGCCAATGCAGGGAATGTCAAAATATAGATGTTTTGTAGTAAATAAATTATTGCTCTCATATCATGTCTACCCCATTTTGTAGACAATAGGCCGATATTTTACTTTTCTTACAACAACAAACAGGCACCTTTGCAATGCATATATTAGTAAAAAACAGAAGGTATATAATCACCAGCTTACATCATATCGACCTTGGACAGCATCTGTTAAAAGTTGTGGAGACGCTGTCCAAAAATAATCGCTCCAAAAAGGTATTTCTTTATAGCTGCTTAACTTATTTGGAACTTGGTAGTATAGGTTGCGAAAGAAAGGGAAACAGCTTGTAGGTGGTAAAAAGATGAAGCCGAGAGAGGAAACAATCTGGCTCTGGAATGTGATCTTGTGATGGGGGGGGGGACTTGCCCTCGAAGGTTCCCCGCAATTCTGGTCAACGTCACCCAATTTGCACGATTCACTCCGGTGCAATAAAATTCTAATGACTTTTTAAGGCACAGCTTAATATTTAATGAATACAACCGACCTGGGCGACTCGTAGAGGGGAACGGTGCGAATGTGGAGTTTCTGGATCTCGTCAATGGTCCCGATAGTCAGAGTGCTGTTGTTGGCCAAAGCCAGGCTGTCAAGAAAAAAAACCAACACAACATTCAAAATGAATAAGTACAGAAAGTCTGTGTCTCTCAGTGCAACAGCAGGGAAGGACAGAAGGAGTGCACTGCTCCAGCTCAAAAGACCACAGGCTGTAGGAGCGGGGGCTTGGGTGTTTCTGAACCTTTTCACATCAAATACACAACAGACACAGGCTCAAAGGACTGCTGCAGACCTGTCGGGGTAGCCCTCAGAGTTGAGTGGGCACATGTAGTTGACCTCTTTGAGGTTGACGTTGGAGAACACCAGCTTGTGGTTGGAGGAGTAGATGACAGTTGGGCGGTCGGAGCAGGCGAAGACATTGGAGGTGGACAGTGAGCGGAAGGTCCTCAGCACTGTGGGCTGGGTGCCGAGGGTGACCTTCTTACGCTCCCTCAGAACACCTGAAGAGGAGGGAGAGGGGCGTCAGCATAGCTCCAGGAAGGGAGGGGAGTGTGTGTGTGTGTGTGTGTGTGTGTGTGTGTGTGTGTGTGTGTGTGTGTGTGTGTGTGTGTGTGTGTGTGTGTGTGTGTGTGTTAAGTGTTTGGGGTCCCTGTGTATCTGTCGAGATAAAGACGTTCTCCACCTCTGAGGTATAGGGACCACAGGAGAGCTTTTGTTTTTGTTTTTTTCTGGCGATTGTTGAGACTAAAAACACTTAATTTTCTTATGCCTTTTCTAAAACCAGCAATTTTCTCAAAACAGAAATTCCGGGCATTGACAAAATATAATTTTGTTTTATTTTAGTATATTTGTTTTATTATTTTAACTACTACCAATTAGGAGTCATATGTCATCCCTTTCTGTTAAAGATCCACTGTTTTTCAGTTCCGATCCGGCTCATTTGTACCACTACTGATTCTGATAACAGAGCTCTTTGTTATTATCATTATTAGCTAATTTAATATTATTATTATTATTATTATTATTATTATTATTATCACCCTGATCTGAAACATGGCAACCGCAGTACGCACAGTAATGGTTGAGGTCTCGTCGGAACTGGGACGTTTCAGACAAGTTGTGGTTCAAACTATTGCAAATTTATAGGAAGTTGAAGACCATTGGTGCATCTTGATTCGTTTGAAGAGCGAGGCGCTTTGTGACATCAACATCCGACGTTATCTCAGCCCAGGTGTCGTCACTGGGAGGTCATTTGCATCCAGCGACTTGCGTGTTGTAGACGGCATAGTGGTTGCGCCACGTAGTGTTCCATATATTTACGCTTCTTAACGAAATGAGAGACAGAAGCCGATGCTGCGTTTAACAGAAACCCGGAAAATTGTAACTTGTGCTGCGTTTCACAGAACCCTTAGTCGGGAATTATATAATTGTGGATAATGGAAATTCAGAAATTTGTAATTGCAGAAATGGTGTGTTTTATGGAAAAAAGGAAAAATGTAATACGTACCTAACACGACTAAACTGGAAACCTGTGTATTGCTGCCTGCAGCTATATGTTGTTGTTGTTGGTATTATGTTCAAGGTTAGATCAAGATGTAGTAAACCACACAGTACTTCTTAATTAAAAAATATACAAAAATGTGTTACATTTAAATGTATTCCAAAGCAATTTATTTGAACTGTATGTTAAGTAGGCTTCACAGACTTCACATTTTACCTTCACATACAAACAGGAGTTTTGTGAATATTAATTAAAAAAAAAAAAAAAAAGATCAAGAACTGGACCTCGACCTTTGGATCGAACTTTAATGTCACCGCCATATTGGAACGGTCATGAAGTAGGGGGGGAAAAAACAAATTTTTTTCAAAACTTCTTTTCTACTCCACGTAGATTATAAATCCTTAAATATTAATAGGATTAATTGAAATCGGTTGAGAAATGTACAGTAAATTTTTGTCCAAAATAACCAGCAGCTCCCCCGTTTACTTGTCTTTACAGGCCAGTCTTGCCCGTTCCAATATGGAAGAGCATTAAATTAGCAATACAAAATGGCAGGTTCAGTGTAAGCTATGGAATGGAATTTGGATCAGCGAGGTCAGTTCAATATCCGATGAGTGAATGACGTCAGTATCGGCACCTGATACCAACATTGGAGCGGACCAATCTCTACTTTCTGTGATAATATGCATTCAGCATATCACATATATGAATAAAACATGGATACATATGGTAACAAAAAAGTGAAAATATTGTGCTTTTGCTTGGGTTGCAGAAATCGATAAAATAATATAAGACTTTAAAAATTGCGATTTCCTGGAGCGACTATGGTACAGAGAGTTATGTAAGCGTAACCAAGAGTACTGATGTGGAGGGATTGCATGGAGTTAAAGGGTTCTGGAGCCAAAGTGAGTTTGTGGTGCCTCCTACCAGTCTGCAGGTCCAGGCCGAAGTAGAACAGCGCTCCATCTCCAAGGGCGCAAAGCAGGTAGTAGCTGCCCTCAAAGGTCGTCATGAGAATCGAACGGGGAATAATCTCTGGAAACACAAAGAGTGTAAGCTTCTATGGAGGATCTTTAAATAAAAGGCAGCGCGCACGCACACACGCACACGCACACACACACACACACACACACACACACACACACACACACACACACACACACACTCTATGGTGAATAGAAAAGAGTGTTACTGGGCAACAACGTCAGAACTGTGTTTATATGCAACGGAGCTGCCTTGAAATATTTTTCTGCTCTGGTTAAAAGGGAGGTTTGATAAGGAATGTACAATTGTGTACACACTTCTAAAGAGAGAAGAGAGTTATCCACCTGTAAGTAAACAACACGAGTTATTTTTATTCATAGTGTGCTCATTAGGGGAATGGAGTAGGCTTCTTCCGGTTGACGATCTGATCATATATCAACGATCGTGGGGATCATCAACGATTGCTTTTTATTACACTGATATTAAGGAGATTTTTTAAATAATTTACTATCAGAACTAAGGTGTTATAAAAATAATCTCTAGAATCTGTCCCCTACTGTGCATTTACATAGATTTATTTTGCCGGAGCGGCATGCCCATCCGTTATGCCCCACAAGCGCAGATGAATTGAAAATCCTTAATTCTTAGTCTCTTTTCCATGGATCTGATGCCCGCATCGCTGTTCTCCATATGACTTCTCACCAAAATTGTGCTCTACACTCCATAAGAGTAATTAACGTTATGGATACGATTTGGATTGTGATATTAAAGATAAGATAATAATGTTAAACAGATCATGATGCTGCAATATTGTGGCCCCCCAACCAAAAAAAAAAGAAAAAAAAGACACCCTCAATCTAGAATGCTTCTCAGATTTTGTGTGCGAGGGCGTGTATGTGCATGTTTTCACGCTCCTCTGCAGGATCCAACGCTCCTGTCCCCTCCCTCCCCACTGCGGCTCTGGGTCAGTGGAACACAAAAACTGACATGGTTCTACCTCTCACCTCTCTCTCTCTCTCTCTCTTTCTCTGCCTTTGTGCGCTCTCTGGGAGCTGGTGTTGAATGGGAGTTTACAGGACAAAATCAATAACAAGGGCCGAGCATCCATCCCCCTCCCCTCTTACTCCCACCGCCCCCTGGCGATTGGATCGCATATCAGCGATCTCGGGTAGCCACGATTGGACGATATGAGAATAGAAACAATCGCCGAACCCTAGAGTTGAGCCATACACTGCTCCAACAACAACTACCCCCCCACCAAAAGAAAAAAAAACCAACAACCCTGTGTAATTGCCGGAAAAGGTTTCTTGTGTGTAACATTTTGACAGGCAAATTGGGGCTCTTTCCAGAGCTGGGAATCAAGGTTTGGAAATTCTGTCCAAACCATCTATCTTTTGTAATTTTGTTTAGTGTCAGAACCAGATCCAGAGAAGCAGAAGTCTGGTGTATAGTTTCACAGGTCGACAAACGGTCTCCTTGATATGATGCCAATGGTTTACAAATGGAATGAACACAAAATTAACGACTTCTCATCTGAGACAAAAGCAATTAACTGTGAAGCACACCCAATTATTTGACCAAACGGCTCTCGGCAGGATCCTGGTTCCACCAGGAACTCCACATCAGTTAGCGCGGCATGGCATATCGTTGCCTCTAATTTTATTGCCAATCAAAATTTTGGTAAAAAAAATGCCTTAAATCAACCGTTCTTGCACTGCCAGACAGTGGGTATAAAAGTTAGTTGGGTTGCCACTGGTAAAGCAATACCGGGTCCATGACCTTTTTTGTTGTTGCTAAACTGTTCATTCATTTCTCTGTGGCAAACCCAGCCGACCGTTTCAACCGTAATTTCTTAACAGGGTCTCATTCCCCCAACTCTATGTGTCAGTCATGCTCTGTGCCCGCACCTCCTCCCAGCATCTCCTTGTGCAGGGCGGTGAAGCAGGGCAGCTTCAGCACACGGGCGGAGATGTCAGTCCACAGGCCGATGGCGCAGAGGGGAGACTCTCCTCCGCCTTCCCCAAGGGGAGTAATGTCCAGACAGGCCACTTCATGCTCCATCTCTGTTGTGCTAAGGAGGATGGAGAGAGGAAAAATGATGGTAGGAAGGGAGAGAGAAACGGCAACGTATATGGGCGTGCAATGTACAAGAGGACCTTCTTGCACGTAGTAACGGCAAGAAGGTTTGATGAAAAAATATATATCTTTATCTTATTTGTTGCAATTTATCATCAACGCAAGGACAAATCGACAGTGGATATTGGATAGCGCATTGTTAATTAATTTTCTTATTTTATGACGTTTGCATAAAGTACCAACCAAATATACTCAAAGAAATTTACTGATGATACTGTTCTGATGGCTTTTAAATATGAAGAACTTCACATTTCACAGTTTATGAAGAAAAGATGAGCTAAGCATAGTTATGCCATGTTACATTTATTTTAAGAAATTATAAAATTGAATATCAATTAGCAGGTATATAACGGAATATGATCTGTAACATTCAATATCTATGAGGTACATGCGTTACTTCAAAGTACCTGATCTGTTTGAGCTCTCCAGCCAGGATCTGCAGGTAGAAGAGGGCCCGTCCAACGGCCAGCACCACCTGGGTGTGGTTGCAGGCGGCCACGCTGATGTTCCTTCCTTGCGGCTCCTTCCACTCGCTCACCAGGGCCTTGCTGTCCTGGAGCACCAGGCGCACAGAGCCGGACGTGATCTGGGCGAGACAACACAGGATGGTACAAAAACACAGGTGAACATTGGTGCGGCATTAAAGGTGGCGGGAGCTGAGAAATTTCACAAGAATATATCAACTGGGGGTCGGGTGAGTAGTGGGGAAACCTTCGTAGATCAATTTTATTGCATTTAAACTGGCAGATGCAAGTTATTTCCATATGGATTAATTTAGGCTGGTCCGGCTACCTATGCAAAAGGCGGGCGATTTGGCAACATAATTCACTGAACGTTTGAAACAAACGCGAGGGAAGCAAATATTGAAAATAATGAGACACGACACAATGGAATAACAATAGAAAATACCTAATTGGAGAGAATAAAGGGATACAGCAGAATTGTTTACGTCATCTTTATTTGGTACTTTTTCCCGCTATTTTTCAACCCAAGCCGTTATTAAAATGTTGGCTCCCATAATTTATTACGGTTTATAGCAAAAACCTTGCTACACGCTTTACTACTGAGAAACTAACCACTCTGCTGCAATTTCTCACTGTGCTTAAATGCAGTCCAATGGCGCAAACTTTAAAGCGTTAACAAAAAAGTTGAACCTGTTTTTCGAAAACGGGAAACTCTGTCCTTCCTGACTTTTAACGGTGATGCAGAAAATCCATTAATTGGACTTCACAGAACTCCTAAAAAGAACCTGCAAAGTAGCCTAGGAGACACACCGCGACCGAGTTTCCCCCGGGGGATCAATAAAGTGCTATCTTATCTTATTATACAAGCTGCTTGTGGGGAGTATTAAGTGAAAAAAAAAAAAAAAAGGTGTTCAAATATTAGAGAGGAATTATACCAGGGGAGGTAAACAGGATGTAAAACAACAGTATCAATTTGAGATAACTATCAGAATGGAGTTCTCATTACGGCAATAGGCAGCATAATTCAAACCAATGCATAAACAGACCTGCATGGGTTCAATTTTGTTTGAATTGTATTTTTTAAGTTATTATCTATTTTTAATCAACACAAATAAGGAACCTCATCATGTAGACAGAACTACATCCTTAAAAAAATATAAACACCTGCCCATGACAACCTAACCAGAACCAGACGGTTCACGGTTCACAGACAGGTCACGGTTAAACTTTAGTAACTTGAATATAAGTTGATTGCAACTGGAGCCAAGTGCCAAAGCTTCTACTCATTTGTTTCATCTGTCAGGAACAGACAAGGGAGAATCTCTTCTTCTGACAGTTGAGGTTGTTCCAGGGCAAAAGCAAAGTTTGGAAGTATTTAATCCCCAACACTAACTGCAGTCTCGTTAACTTCAGTCCAAAGTGAGCTGCTGTTTCCCAGCTGCGACAGATCAATGAGACAACATCTAAGAAGGAAGCTTCTGTTTTAAAAAGCATCCCACTGATATTGGGAGCTAATTAAGTTCTATGTTTAGCTTAGCCCGCTAACATTTACTAGCAAAGGTTAAGAGAAATGCCAACCATGAAAGGCTTCACTCATTAGGGTGGACAGCTCCACTTTTCATTGAATAGTGCTTCATAACATCCATTCGGCATTTAACTTCTTTTTTTTAACAATCGCTAAGTCAAGGCTTCACACTAACCTCAACCCTGTGTATTTGCACATTGTGTTTTGTGCATTAAAGCATGGCAAAGATATTATTATACAATAAACTGGAATAATCTTCTGAATAATCAATAGAATTCTTGATTTCTAAGCAAGCGGTAAACAAACCCAATATCGGTTTGGCCCGAGGTCATTTGGTAAAGCCTTGTTTGGAGGTTTAATAGGGAGGCAGTAGATACAGTAAGATAATCATAAGGATATCCACGCAATATATCACAATTTCTTTGTTGTTTGCCGTCATTTTGTGTCTTCGTTTCAGGAAGGTGAAAATGGCGCTGTGTGATCGGCTGGGAGTGGACGCAATTCATTTGTGAATCGTATATTTATTTCTGTGCAGCTTTTTATTATTTTTGAGTGAACTCTGATCAAATAGTGATGTTTTAGATTTGGTCATGGTCTGGTAAGAATAAATTAATAATGAATTGCATCTTTTACACATCCATTATAATCTATAATACTGCAAATGATTTATTGTGGAAGGAAGATTATTCTATGATCTATAAAGACTCCAAGGTATTGGCACATTATAAGAAGACCACTGAATACTGCGAGGCAACCACTGGGAGGAACTCGCGCCCCCGTCGCTCTGTGCAGTAACTGATAGCATTAATAGTTCAAAATTCTTGTTGTCAGTTAACGGTTAATTATTAACATCCCTACTGTGTACCTGGATGAGCTGCTGATGTGCAACGTTCCCACAGTAAAAAGTTTGCTGGTTGTCCACGAATCCTGGCAGCTCCGTCTCCTCCACCTCTTCTCCGCTAAGCATCAGCACTCTGGGGTTGCAGTGTTTGGGGTGAGAGAGAGACACTTTAAGATAAGGCGTTTTACTTGAGGGGAGCACTTAACCGGCACAAATACTCTGTGAGGCCTCACCGTGTTTGTCCCACGAAAGACAGCACCAGCATGTCATCCGTGTCCCTGCCCGCCTCGGAGCGCAGCGGCCACAGACCTCAAAAAGGAATTAAAGCAATGATGAAAAACCGAGAGGAAGAAGCTTCCATTCCTCTTTAAAGCTACTCCATGCAGCCCTGTCTGAATTGTAATTATCGACTGCTGGGTTTTAAATACGTTGTAAGGGTTGTAATAGGGTGGTATTTCACGCCTCTCGGTGGGAACATTGATTGTTTAAGTGAATAATTGCTTCTCATCAGGAGGCTTTTGGGTCGGAGTCGGTGGCCGGGGCTTTCGGGGCGGCTCAATAAACAGCCGAGGCTTAACAAGTGCCAGCAGACCCTGAACCCAACACTGCCTTTGCATCAGGCATGAGCTCACAGCCTGGGGAGCAGGAGCTCATTTTCCAGGATTAAGGGGAGCCTTCTCGTGTCAGAGCTAATGAACTTCTGGACAGCTTTGTACGAGACTGATTGAAACGTTCCCACGGCAAGTCGTGTGTTTTCTAATTGAAAAACCAACCAACCAAACAAAAAAAAAAAAAAAAAAGCAGACAAATGTGTCTTAATCAACTCGTGCCAATTTTCTGCCGGCGTTTGAAATTAGCACGGCGATCACGCTTCATCATGCAAAGGACTGTGACGGCTAAGCCATCTGCTCGCTATCTTATAATGAGCGTGGATCGGCGACAGCCTCTGCCTTGGCAAGGACGGGCGCACAGATGTAGAGGTTTGTCTTCTGTCAAGTCAGCACCGGATCCAGGGGCCAGCGAGGCCGAGACATAACACCCGAGCTGCGGCGTGGGGGAAGGCAACGACACCTGAGAGAAACATGGCGGTGCCCACCTTTGATTCCCGGCAGGTCGATGCTGGCGTGCTCGTGAATACCGATCCCGTTGCGGATGATCCTGAGGGAGCCCTCCTTGAACGCACCAGAGCACGTCACCAACTGCAGTAGAAAAAAGGAGCAAATGCAAGTGAGAGATCAAGGCGGATAAACAATTCGGCGGTGCAATGAGTCCTGAAGCCACGAGCCTGGTGGAACGCTTCAGTCAGAGTTCCGGAGGATATGGTCGATTTGAAAATCGACAAGTAAGAAGATTAACAGCACTGGCACCTTTACAGTTTGACCCACTGAATGACCAGCACGGCCACTTAATCACATCGTCTCAGCACCCAAACAGAGTTATTATCGCCAATATTCGATTCCGGGATTGGCTGAATACACTCGGCGTGCAAGTGCGTGCATTGGTGTGCAGTCAGAGGATGGATGCACACCACCAGGCTGGAAGGGGTTGTTCGGGTGGAACCAGGCATTCTTCAAAGACAGGTTTGGTTCCCTGAGGCTTAGAACCAAATCCTGCCAAGAGCCACCTTCTGTTCTGAATCCCCTTAAATTTAGGTTCATTTCATTCATCTCTATCTGCCTCTCACCAAAATAGCCTAAAATAGGATGAAGGTGCTGATCGTGATCAGCAAGCATTTCATGGGTTTAAGAAAAGGGGGTTACATCATTTACCCAAAAACTTGCATATACTGTATGGCTTTTTGCAAAACACAGCATTTTAGAGAATTGGCTTACTGATTTCAACTGGTAGTCCGTCTAATCTACATCCAACCTAGAGTGGACACATATGCCACACATACTTCAGAAAGGAAGACCTGAAGATAAACCATCCCTGATCACTGGAGAAACTAAAGAAATAGACGGGGGAAATTGCGTGCACTTATAAGTTAATGTCCACAAAAGGTTTTCTGCAATAAAAACCTAAAAGAGCATTTGTTGCTAGGTGGTCCTTATTGTCCAAAAGAAAAAAAAACATGGAATTGGTGTGAAAACGATGCCTTTGTTGTCAGGCAATGCCAGGCTTAATGAAAACAGAGAATAAGAGCTTCTCAGAACCTCGGGTTCAAAGAACACCAAATTAGTCTCTGAGTCTCTACTATTAAAAGGGTAAAAAACAACCCAAAAAAACCCCAGAATGAACAATTTTGATGCCCTTTCATTCGAGCACTGTTTGTCTAGAAAAGCAAAGCAAAGGCACTTGTAATGTTTTCCATTACTTCATTCAGGTTTACGGATATTGAAGGTTTTTCATTACACCGAAAATATGAAGCTGCTATTTACCTGTCCTTGACCCTGCCTCTCTAGGTCCACCACACACATGTCCACAATAGGCCCAAGGTTGGTGAAGGTCTCCATAACGGCCACATAGGAACCCTGGTCGTTGCTGTCCACGTTGAGCTGGAAGAGAGAAAATATGAATAGAACAGGGGCAAAGCCTTTATTACAAACTGAAGTCAAAGGCCAAGAGAGGGCAGTAGAAATCAAAGCCGTTCATTTCACGAGATGACTCTTCCCCAATTTGTTTTTAATCTATTGGGCGAGTTTTAGTTGGCTTACTTTTCTTCCTGTAGGATTTCTGTGTTTTATGTTGTCTTGAATATCCAATATATAGCACTGAAACGTGAGCTTGGTTATTAATGTTTCAGAAGAAAAAAACCCAATCATATTCCCTGATGGACAAATTTGTTCCCAAACAGATTTTGGTGGACTGATGAGGTGAAATCAGTGAAAGTTTACGGACTTCACACAATACAATCACAACCATTATCTAATATGGGGTGGGTTTGATACGTTGACGATGCAGAGTCGCGCCGTTGAGGAATTTTCTTAAACAACCAAGACGGCTGACGCTGATGTTGAATCCGCTATCGCGACAGTATTAAACGAACTGGACAGTACATTTTTTCTAAAAAGCTTTTGTTAATAAGAAAGATGTGTTTGCCGTACTTCCGACAAGATTTAGTAAAAGTTTAATTTACCAACTACTCGCTCTGTGCTACGTCACTTGTTTCGTTGCCCTGATTGGTTGTAGGTCCATCCAACTGCGTCCAGAGACATTTTGGTCTGCGCCTGCGCCCAAATATATATATTTTTTTTCCTGGAAATATATCTGAAAAGGTGGAGTCTTCTTATACTCGGGATCTAGACTTTTAAATGTCAATATACAAATACATGAACTGAACCACTATCTGTGGTTGTAGGTCTATCCAACTGCGTCCAGAGACATTTTGGTCTGCGCCTGTTGGTAACGCCCCTTGGAAATTGAAAATTAACTGAGAGATTCCAGACTAATAGGCATTTGTGAATTAGTCTGGTGATGCCAGGCTACTAAACATGTAATAAGTTGAATAAAGATGTGGAAATGTGGCTACAGATGTGAAAAT
The DNA here is from genome assembly GCF_960531495.2 of Zeus faber. NCBI lineage: Eukaryota > Metazoa > Chordata > Actinopteri > Zeiformes > Zeidae > Zeus > Zeus faber. Next base: position 25,465,056 of record NC_137190.1, on the reverse strand, counting down.
CACTCAAGGAATCGACCCAAATATATATATATTTTTTTTCCTGGAAATATATCTGAAAAGATTTAAAAGAAGCAGGCGGGTCTTCTAGCTCCTGTGTGTCAGACTTGCAATCTCCATTGTGTGGCCGAAGCGTTGGCGCAGCGTACGGGCGCCGCGTGCCGTAAGTGCCTCCTATTAAATCCAATGTTAATTCACTGCTGCAGCTACACTGGCCACGTCAGCCGCACAGGGTCCGCATGGCGCTGCGCGGCATTTCTCTTTGCATTTCTCTCTCTTTTTGCACGAGAGGTATGTTTTGTTTTGTTGTTTTCCAACTGAGCGCGGCTACGCAGCCTTTTCCATAGAAACAAGAAATAAAATCACAGAGAAATGTTTCTGTAAAGAGTGCAATCAATTTAAATGTGTTTTACATGAGTCTACAATTGTACCAGAGACAGAGCTGCCGTCAGATTTGCTTATTGATCGAGACCGGTTTTAAATACAAAAGAACGAACACGCTGTCTGTGTGTGTTTGGGAGAGGAGACGGGGGATCAAGTTCTTTGTTATAATGTGCATAGGTTCATCTGATTGGAGGGGAGGTGTCCAGGATAGTGTGGAAGGAGGGGAGCGTGGAAGGAGAGGAGAGAGGGACATGAAGAGAGCGCTGGGTGCGAGTGGAAGGAGAGAGAGAGTATAAAGAGAATCTGTAATAAAAAGGGACACGGCCATCCCAGGTTGTTATTTTCAGACTGGACACCTCAACCCGGGGCAGGCAATAAAACCAGCTTTGGCGTTACACAGAGGTTCCGTCTGTGTCATCTTCGTGGTGTCTTCACCAAGCAGCCGGTGGAAAACCATATTGCGCCCACACACTTGAACCAACATGTCGAGTGGACTTCTACCATCAGTCAGATACAAATCAGCTTGAGCTAAGCTTTACATGTGGCTAATGGCTCCCGGGTGGAACTCGCGCTTGTGAAATTTGTTTGGCTGTTTGTGTCACATGGGTGATTCTCTGCTGTACGATTGGCTGTTTGTGTCACATGTTTGTTTCTCTGTTGTACGATTGGCTGTTTGTGTCATATGGGTGATTCTCTGCTGTACGATTGGCTGTTTGTGTCACATGTTTGTTTCTCTGTGGTACGATTGGCTGTTTCTATCGTGTCTTTGTAGGTAGAGGAAAACAGACTCAAAAAACTATCCAAAATAAATCTCATAAACTCATCATCGTTATCATGGAAGATTTTATCATGAAAAATTATAGAGACCGTTTTATCGCCCAGCCCTATATACAGTATTTTAAAGAGCAGCGTGCAATCATATACTCTCGTTACTTTACTCTTGTATTTGACTACACTATAAATTTAGCAACAAACTCTTCTGAAAGCATCTGGGATTCAAATCGATGATAAATAAAAACCCTCCTAACGTGTCCCATGGTCACAGAACTTCTCATCATACAAATTTTGCGGTTTTGCAAGGGTGTTAAAAATATCTACATTAAAATCAACTCTCAGAAAGTTTAAAGCTCCTGCAGTTAAATGTACTATCAACATATTTCCCAAATATGGATCCAAGCCACTGATACACAATGTGCGGTGCAGACCCCAACTCCAATGGAATGCCCATGTGTCCGAGTGCTTCTAGGTACTGGATGGATGTGGTCAACAACACACAGGAGTGAGTGCTTTTGTGTTTTTTTGCTGCTTACCTTTACCAGCTGGGAGTCGCCCAACCTGGATCCCACAAACACCACTCCGTTGTCAAGGTAGGTTAGACACTCTGCGATGGAGGTCTATCGGCAAAGAGAGAGGATATTTTAGCCTCTTGCACCGGAGCTGATGCACATCGAGAGCTATCCATTTTAATCAGGCTTGTCAGGGTTTCACAGTGCAGCTCCCAAATCACCATGCAAATTGGCTCTCACAATCTGCCCAACAATGATTTGAAAATGCTGTCTGTAGCTCAGCACTGCTTATTGGCTTGGTAAATATGTACTTCTCATTCAGCATCTCAGCATGAAAACATATGTTATCGCTCAGTAACAAATGATTAGCAGCCAAATACAGCCTGCCAAAAGTAGCTAATTTTCAAACATTTGTTTTTGTCTGGCGCATAGACACTATAAATCGATCTTGAAATAGAGAATTTTAAAACTTTTTCAGGAAAAACAAACTAAAAAATTGTCAGACACGCAGTTCCCCCCCCCAAGTTTAACACCTTAAATATCAGTTCCAGGCAAAACTAGGAGACTAGAGATCTACATGAAGGGATTTAATGTAAAAATAAATTACTATACTTTCAGCTTGAACATTTTGCCAATATAGTTTGTAACTTTCTTGCCAACAATGGATGGATGCAATTGATGGACAACAGGAAGGACTATAAACAAGAGGAATGGATGACAACTCTTGTGAGAGAGCGAGAGAGAGCGCCAGTGGGGACGCTGGATGCAAAAAAAAAAAAAAAAAAAGAGATGGAAATAGAAACTGAAAGAGTAATGGAGACAGCCCAAACAAGTGAATGGATTGACAGACTGGCAAAAAAAAACAAAAATAACAAAGGAAACATAACCTCTCCCAGCAGTTCCACGTGCAGGTCTTTGAGCACCACGGCACCATCCATCAGCTCCTCCTTCTCCAGCAGCAGCATGAACAGACGGCCCTCCATGTCCCCCAGCAGGTAGCGTGAGCCATTGGGGTCCACTCGGTTGTGACAAACAATGGTGCTTTGCTGAGGTAGAAAGAAACAAAATAACATAAACATGATAGCCAGTTGGAATGTATTTAACAACTTGGATAATGGAGACACCTGGAAAAGCTCCCTTTTGAGAGACCATTTCAGATAAACGCTAAATTACTTCAGTGAATATAACAGAAGGGCTTCGACTTTAAAGGGGACATGCTTCCTTACATCTGAACCCTGGGACACCACGGGAACATTGAGACAATAGACAACAGACCAGACGACGGCGAAAGGATTTAAGAGCAGACGCATTCAACTCCTTCTTTGTTCCCAACACACACCGCCCGGACCCCCGCTGTTGTTAAACAGCGCAAATGGCCGGCTCATTGACTGTGGGCCATTTCACAAGAACATTTACATCCTGCAGCACTGTGTTTCCCTAAGGGGAAGACTGGACTTAACTAATGTCTGAATCGATGTGTAACCTCTATAATGTCTCTCCCTCGGTCATTTTGTAAAATGCGATACCATTCTCGACTTTGAGGGACAACAAATGACAAAATTAGAAATGTGACGATAAAATGTGATAGACCCGATCACTTCAAAAAAATTTTTTGCAGATCTGTTCATTTTCGTGTTTGGCAAGTTGTAACCCAAAGCCAATCAGTTTGGACGATCTAAAGCTGACCTTTCACCTCTAAACAATCACATTGGTCAATATAGAAATAAGCACCAGGCACCGGTAGTCGAGTTATTTTTGGGATGAGCCAACAAGCTACACCACACCAAGCCACAGAGGATCCCAGCCGAAACATCCTCGCCGCCTCCTGTCATGTGGACCAAATAGTACGTGTCCATACCAAATAGTACGCGATCCAAGATGAGGCTACACCCATCAGGAACTTAATCAACGGTGACCCAGGAAGACGCAAGCCAGCAAACTGATGGGGCTCCGCCGATTTCTTTATTCTTATTATTCAGTTTAGAGGGAGTTAGCTGCATCCTTTGTGCGCATTAAAATGCAATCCCTCATTTCAATCTATAGTTAATACGGCCCCCTCACCAGAACAAACCCCTCACTTGTACGTGTTTGTGTTTAAATGGCTTTAATCCCCTTTTTCTACCTCAACCCTTACCATATAATTGAATTCTGTTATTATAAATAAACATCCATTGTTTGTTTAAGAAGTAGTTGGGTATTTATCTGATATCCCCTGTGAGAAACTCTGAACGGAAAGCATGCAACCCCGAAGAACACAGACCACAATTGCCGCCTGTGGGACCATAAACTAACTTTAATTTTTCAATTGTTTATAACAAAATTGGTGGCGCCTTACTAAACCAAAAATAATAAATATAGGCCATCATCACGCTACAGTGACTCAAAAGACATCTATTTCAATCTATCCATGCCCCCCCCCGTGCAAAGTGCAATCTTTATGTACGGAAGTATCACAGGTAGTAGAGAATGGCGAGAGTAGAGTGTTATGGGGGCAGTAGCTCAGGAGGTCGAGTGGGTTGTCAAGTAATCTGAGCGTTGCTCGTTCGATCCCAGGCTCCTCCTGACAGCATGCTGTAGTGTCATTTAGCAAGAAAATTGCTTGTGATGGCTATGACCATCGGTGTATGATTAATTTTAAGTCGCTTTGGACAAAAGCATCTGCTCAATGATGATGTCATGATGTAATGTGAAGTGCCCCCAAATTGCTGCAGCTGCTGAATGAGGGCTTTTAGTTTCACACACTGAAGAATATTCCTAAACTTGTGATAATTATGTGGGCATAGTGGTTATCTAATACAGGCAAAGTTGACACTGGTTCTAAGAGTTTGAAGTTCTTCAAATCAGGCACAATGTAATGCTACCTACAATTTCTGTTTACTACACAGTATGTGCGAAGGCAAAGTCAGATTCTCTTGAATTCTTGAGAGGCTGAATGTCGACTGGGACTAAACATTTCGGACCGTCTGAGCTAATATGACAAGAAGTAAGAGATAGTTAGAAAAATATTTTCCAATTTTATTTACATTTTCCAAATCATTAATATTTAAGATGAAAGGCCACGGAGAAGTGAAAAACGTGGTTGTGCTGGGATTGCCACGTACATGGTAAGTTTAGGTACATGGTTAGATATGTTTAAGTGCTGTTTAAAATTAAGTATTTGGTTAGAGATGGATATTAGTAGGGCTGGGAGGTATGGCCCTCAAATTTATAGCACGGTATAATTTGAAGCACAGACGGTAACTGTATATATCACGGTATATTTGTATTCTTAAAATTTCAATAGAAACGCTTCTGTAGGGGTAAAGAACTGGTATGGCAACTGCATGGCAGCTATTACTGTACTCTTAACTGTACTACGAGGACATATTTCACATAGTACAGAGGTATTTTAAGAACATTTATTGCGCAAAACTGCAATAATAAATAGAAAAAAATACAAAACCTTTTCTCAAGTAACTTCCATCTGTGAAAAACACTTGAAATACAATAAAATCAAGTTGAACAAAATAAAAACAGGCTTTAACTGCCAGTTCAAATATTTTAACTTTTTGCCATCCTCAATCATTTAAAAAAAAAAAAAAAACAACAATTCCACATGGATTTCCTATTGTTCCCTATGGGCTGGACGGCTAACAGAGCCAAAGTAAAGTTACAAAAAAACACCTTTGTGAGCCACACACGTAGCCCCCCGACATGGAGACATTGTGTCCCATTCCTCGAAATCCATACCGTAGGGCAAATTCAAACAGGTGTACTTTCTATACCGTCCACCTCTAGTTATTAGGTATAAGGAGATGGCTGAATCTAGGTATGGACTTGGGTCAAGAATTGTAAGATGCATCTTGACCACTTCCAGCCATCGTAGAGGGGCTTGCAGCATGCCAGGACCTTTTCCAGCACGACGGAGGGTTGGCGCGTAGGACCCTTTCCTAGCCTGCAGCTGGGCCCCTCCCCATCACTAAACAATAAATGTTCACTGACCGGTGGTGAAAACTGTAACTGCAGCAAACTGTCTTTCAGATTGTGAGTAAATTTGATTACCCCGGGGAATATTCAATCATAAAAATGCGTCAGAATACACATTGCTAAAATATACTACGACAAATCGAATATATTATGACATCACATTGTGGACAGATCGCCCAGCCCTGCACAGCAACAGCATGATTTATTTCGAACTCTTATCGGAAGCATCTGCTGAGCATGTTGGCCCGTGCATAGAGGGTCAATATTAAATTGGCGACACTACCACAACTTCCTCAGCAGGAAAAAGCAGAATGCAGAAATGAGACATCCATGAATGAAAAACTAAATGCGAAAGTTTGCCAAAGGAAGTCATCATGTTTTCATCTTTTGCTCTGTAGCCTCCTCAGCCAGTTTTTCCTCCTTGTCTTATAGTGCGAGTACAGTTCTTGTTACACTGCAGCAGAACGCATCCTTGTTTTAAAAAGGGAGGGTTGGAAAAAGTACCGATGACTGGTCAAATTAGATACCGGTGTGTGATGAAGCAATAGAGCGCTAAATCACCTAGATGGTTAATAACCGAGACCCCTGTAGAGTTCATCTGGAAATCTGATGGGGTGAGATGAAAACAGGTAAAATATATCAGAGCTGTTTGCTATGGCATAAAAAAAAGAAAGCGCAAATGTGAAAACTACTCCGTCTAACAATTTAAAACCTTACTTCTATATTCATGAGGTACACTTGAGCCAGAAAAAAAGAGAGGAAGAATATCCTCCTAATTATAGACCTGGGATGCAGTTAAGGAGATCCTGTGGGCCTGGGAGCTTCACTTAGAGTGTGCAGAGCAGCATGCTCTGCATCTTAATGATGCAACACCAAGAAGTGGTGTTCTGTTGGTTTCTGGAGTCGTCTAGTAGCGTTTACTCCATCTATTCAATAAAATGGGGAAGAAAAGTACCTAAAAAATACAGCTTCGGAAGTCTCAAATATTTCTCCATGTATATATCCAACAGGCAATATATTACAGCTTTTTACCGACATACTTTCAAATAATTGAAATTACAACATTAGAAAAAAACGTGTAGAGAGGAAACTTTGCTTCCTGAAAAATGTATGTGTTACACACAAATAAAAAATAACCCCCCCCCCGCCCCTCCCTTTCATTTTTTTAAACCGGTGCTGTTCCCATTTTGTTTTGATACATTTTTCTTTCACTGGCTTCAGTGAGAAACTATGTTTATTCTCCATTGTGACAATCACAATTTGGAATACGTTTTTTCTCCCTTGAAGCTGCAAAACTAATAGTTGCTAAGCTGGTAAGTTCTAATGATGTACCATACCACCGAGTCCTTAAACTCCAGTATTGCAACCACTGATCCAATTCATTAGTTATACTGAAGAGTACACACTAAAGGTCATACATTACCTCTCAGTCGATGCCGTTAACTGTGGACACCTTCGAAAATATACCAGTCAGAGGTGACATTAGCCAGAAGCAAACATAAGCTGGCTAAAGCACACCAGTAAAAGTTGGACTAGCACAGCAAGTTGCTGTGCTAGTCGCGGAAATGTAAAGCCTTCCAGACATTATGGCCAACAAAAATACTCCATAATCAAATAGACTACAACAGAAATGTTCAAATATAAATTTCAAGTAAGGCGTTCTGCTACATAGCTACATGCGAGCCCACTGTCAATAATGGCTCAACGGTCTCCACTCTGTAAATATTTCTGATCAAACTCTCGAGTTGAAATGATCGAAATCATGAAATGCAGGCAAATTTGGTTGGATCGTTAAAGTAGCATTATGTAACTTTTGGTATGTACGTCCCTACAGTTTCTGAGTGCCACTGCACTTCTACACAATTGTCGTAAAACCCGGTGTCCGAAAATCAATTTATTTTACTGGACAAAGGCTGCGAATAAATAACTAGATAAATAAATAAATAAATAAATAAATTGTTGTTTTTTGAATTTATGTTACACAATATAACCGATAGGCCGGTCCAGGGCCGGCTCTTCCTACAGGCGAGATAGGCCGCCTAGCGCGTCAGCCGCGGAGAGGGAGCACACCTTTCTACCTCTCCGCCACTACCAGCGGTGGGGAACAGTGTGTTTTTATTTTACGTCTCCTTATGGAACAAAACAAGCACGTATCGGACGAAACCGTGCGTAACGGGGACACCTTCTCCGAGACTCTTTTAACAACCCCCCCGCCCCCCCTGCCTATAGCGATTGTTTTACCCAAAACTCGGTGCTGACCCCTGGTGAGACCCGGTGCTCTGGCCCGGGCCACGGTACGCTCCGCAGGACGTGTGCTGCTGGCAGAGCCCGAAACACTTGTAGAGTCGGGACGAGGCCTCTTCAAGAACACTACGTCTGTTTTTTTTTTTTTTAACATTCTTTTATTATTTTTTTTATTAAATGAGCATAAAGCTGTACCTGAGCACAGGGAGTGGCGCTCCGTGTGTCTGGACATATGCGTATGCGAAATGTATGAAAAAAATCATACATTTCTGCTGAAACATTTTTTGAATGTTACATTTTCAGATTCGAACCGTTACGGGCTTGAAGTTAAATCAACCAGTCAATATTCTACTGTGATTGGAGGTTTTTCTTTCTACAATAGTTAAATAAAGATGATGAAATTAGATAAATGGATGCATAAGACGTAGGCCTGGTCTACAGGAAAGAGCTTTTTATATGTTGACTGTATCCAATGTTGTGTTGGTCGGACTATAGAAAGATTTATCACTTTTGTTTCCTGAATACAGGAGATAAGGAACTTGCAAAAAATAATTGCATACTAAATTGCGGGAAAAAAAAAAAAAAAAACAATAAAAGAAAATCGGAATTTGATGATTTTCCCAAATCGTTACAAACGCAAACATAATGTACACATGGTTACAGCGTCCCTTGCATGGACCTCGACACTTCCCGAGGTGCAGCCAGCACTCAGTCACGGGTGCGGGGAGAGAGGGCGCGGTGAGGGACCCTGCTGCAGGTTTAAGTATGAGACCCAGATAGGAGTTGAGAAAATGTTGAGCAAAGGTTCTGCACATACTGCGAGATATCCAGGAGGAAAAATTGTGGCACGGAAATTTTGGGCGGGGCTAAATCATGACAAATAAAAGTAGAGTGGTCATACTTGGCTTGGTCCCTCCCACTAAAACTATATAAACACCAGGCCGGACCGTCGGAAACAGAGCATCAGTGGTGATAAGCTAAGCTAACAGCACAGAGTTTGGGATAAAGCGCTGTTTTGGGAATAAACACCTGGAGTAAAAAGGCGTCTTCAGGGAGACCGTGAACTCATGGCAAGTCTTGGCACCGATCCCGCGCCCGGAGAATTGTTTCGGGAAACTTGTGTAACAAGTTAAAGAACACTCGTAGTGTTGAGCATAGAAAAGGCACTCAACTCTAAGTTGGATCATTACTGGGAAACAAAGCCTTGAGTGTTCCAAGGCATTTTGCCTCTTGGAGTGAGAAAAATGTGACGCCAAATAGGCACTGTTGGCCCTGCAGCCTAATTTCTCAGCTTGTGCAAAGTGGAACTGCAGGATATATTTCATCTTTATATATTTTTGCTTACAAATACACCTAGTTTCCACTCCAATATACAAGATCATGCTTTTAAATGTGTTTCATATTAAATGCACAGCGCTACGTGCAAGCATTTATTTTTCATCATTTTTCGTACAAGCGAGAATCCTTCTTGAGGACAATTAAAAGTCTGAGTGAACTATTATACGAGTATGGCACAATGTATCTGGCCTTCCACACATTGATTAAACGCGCACAAGAAAAGTGCTTTCAGGATTGGGTTCATATACAGAAGCATAACAACAGCGAAACAATCACAAAATAGTGTTTGGCTGTCTACATTATATTTTAATTTTTTTTTTATGTGGCCAATATCAGATCCCAGTGTGAACAGGTCACGGTCCTGAACTGACCCACATGTGCAGAAGTAACAAAGACGTCACGCGCAGCACACTGTCTATCGGTGGTAAACACGGCAGGCAAATGCAGCACGGTGTATTTGCACCGTGCTGGGCTCCATTTGCATCACGATTAAATCTTTAAATCCAAACAGAGGCACGTGCTTTTTTTGTTTCGTTCAATAAGGAAATTTAATCAAATTAAATCACAATGTGCGCAAATGCGCCCCAATGGCTCCTTCAGAGGGGACACACACACACACACACACACACACACACACACACACACACACACACACACACACACACACACACACACACACACACACACACACACACACACACACACACACACACACACACACACACCATTTGCCTGTTTATTAAGTATCACTTGTTGCTATGGTTTTTTGAAATTGTTCTCAACCACCACAGCAAAAATTCAAAATCATGTTGAGAATACAATGTTTTATCTGCCCTTGGCGTTTGGTCAATAGGTCAGGAAAGGTCAACCATGTGCCACAAACGGCCACGGCTATGCTGGTTTTACTTCCAACAAATCACACCTTCTAGATCTATTTTAGGTGCGATTCATAAAACGCAACCAGCTCGTTAGGTCATTCTGTTTATCAATTTATTTATTTTCCCTCCCTGCACTGTATACGCTGCTTGACTTAACAACTGGGGTGGGAGAGGCCGCGGTACGCCTAGCTCTGCCCACCGGTTCCAAAGTCGGGGCCGGAATTCCAAACTATTCTCAAAACACAGGGGTACTTTTTTTTGTGTCCCTGGTCAGTGAAAAACTTCTGTGCTTCGGTCCGGTCCGTGATAAAAAAAAAAAAAAGGTTGGGAACCCCTGCTCTAGAGTGATGTAAAAGTCGCATGAATTCCGATTTGACTGTTCAGACCGAAGTCGCATCGCAAAAAAATAAAAATAAAAAAAATCAGACCTGTATCCGATTTATGACCACATATGAAAGTGGCCCAATTCCGAACTGAAAAGATCAGACTCCATACAGAAGATAAGGAACCTTGAAAAAAAAAAAAAAAAAGAAAAAAAAATTCGGATACTAAATCGCAATATTGGTTTCAAGAAAAAATGCAAATAGATTATCTTCCCAAATCGTTCAGCCCTAAAATCAAGTGCCATGTTTGACATGGCCCATACATTTATTGAGGGGTTAGGAATATTGTCAAACATCTACTTTAGCCAGGTATCAGACAAACATGTAGTGCCAGTATTTGTTCATCCGTGGTAACCAAGATGACACTGCCTTACCAAGTACAACATCTTTATCACACTATCACTAAATAACAGCTTCAAACCATTTTGATGGTACACTGACTTGTAATATGGAGAACTTCACCTCTTTCATTCCAACCCACCCCCCAAACTCCTGTTTCTGCACTATGTAACTTCTGCGTTTGGGTTTGAAACCTACGTCACTACCTTGATGGTTGGCTCAGGTATATCTTTTTTTTTTGGCTGGTATTTAAGAAAAATAAAACATACACATACACTTGCCAGCCAAAACATCCGGCAATAATTCTCATAAAAAAAAACAAAAAAAAAACGTAGCCACTCCACCTCCCCGGCGGCGCGTATGAGTTGGGCTAGCAGTGCTCCCAGCACCGCACCTCAGCTGGCGTGCACCAGCCCTCATTTTCATTACGCCACGGGGTTTGCCTCACCCTCTGACTCGCGCATGCGAGCTGATCTGCCAGGCCGAGCACATCTGGTGCCTACACCGGTAGCGGGGGCCCTGTCCCCCCCTACGCCGGCTTCAGTGAGCCACAGGGAGAGAGGCTCCGGGGGAACCGCGGAGCGCTCGCTGAAGCGGCGAGGTCCGTGCAATGTAACCTAGGTGTACATTATAACGCCGTTTGTAACATAGACTGTTATTAAAACGTGACCGATAAGGTTAAAACGTGTGCGGTAAAATAACAGCATACAGAGTTTTACGACAGTGGTGTTAAAAGGGCAATTGCACTCAGAAACTGGAGGCGCCAAATACCAAGTTACATAGTGCAGCTTTAAAAAGTATTTTACAGAAAGTATTTCACCCAAAATAACAAACAAATAGGACACTACTGAAAATGCCAGCAATTTTGAATAAATACAGTACATGAGCTTGTTTTTGTTTCGTGTCTGCTGCGTTTATCAATGAGGTATTCAAACAAACAATCCACATGGTTTATACAGCATTCCAGCTCTGTTAGTAATTCCTATTTACAAGAGCAAATGCACCAGCAGTATGCAACGATTCCACAACAAAGCATGTCAAAAGGCAAGTTTGTATTTGTCAAGATAGCCTAAAACCTTACCGGCAGTGATTTAAGCTTAACTGTGAAGTGAAAATGCAGTTAGGTTGTTTAGCAGCCACTGCAGAGCAGAGATGTGGGCTAAAAATAAAAATAGAAGGCAGCGCAGTGGGGTAGTCTGGGGCGATAAAAACAGAAGAGGAAAAAAAACCCCCCAAAAAAAACCATTTAAATTGTCATCTCGTCAGGAAATACAAAGTGTGGTATCTACAGGCAAGCAAGAAATAGTAATTGCGTACAACACATAGGGGGCCGCCGGGATTGATTTGACCCCCTGCCGGGTCTAAGCATCAACATTTTTTTCCATTTATTTCTGTATTTTTAAAGTTGTTTGTTTTTGTTTTTGAATCCAAATATCGACATTGACCGACACATTGATTTTCTATTTTTTTTCTCCACCATTTAAAATGGGTAAAAACGTATTTGATTGTAAGGCACAGCGCAATGACTCTCTCTCTCTCTCTCTCATTGACAACAGACCAGTCTGCGAATAGCCCCTCCTCTTCGTGCACACTTTGAATCTAACCATGATCAAGCACAGGATGTTTTCAACATCCCGTTGGATTGGGTACTGAAACCCGGTACCACTATGGCACCGGTTCCTATACGATCGGTATCTACCAGACAAAATTGCAACAGAGATTTCAGTGCCATGACCGAGCTGCCGATTGAAATATCCGCCCTTCGCCACACGCGCCTTCACTAAACATTATCGTTAGGAGAGCGAAACTCCAAAGTGTCAGTTATTTGTTAAAATGTGAAAAGTTTATGAAAAGTAATGAAAGACAAATGGGGTTAATTCATTACAAAAATCTCTAAAAATGCTCGATCAAACACCTTTTCCCCCCCAAAAAATAACAATAAAAAGATTAGGCCCAGATCTAATCATCAGTCGTTCCAATAATGCATTAAAGACCTTAAAAATTATATGATATGATTGATCAGAAGCGCAAGTATGATTTGGGTCCTCTGTGTACGCAATTAGTGCCCCTGTCTCCCTCTTCAATGCGCAATAGAGACCTAGAAGAGGGAGCTATCACGTGTCCCGTTCCTCTAAATAGAGCAAATAAAAACATTTTGTTTTGGTTTTAGATGCATTTTATTTGACTGAATTTCCCTATTGAACGAAACCAAAAAAAGCACCGTGCGTAATGGGGACACTCTCAGCATCTCCCCTACCCCCATAATAATACGATGGACTAGCTAAAAACCCTAAAGAGAAAGAAAGCCACGAGAGGACATTGGCAAAGCCGCATTGTGTAGAATGATTACCTTGATGGTAGGTGGTGCAATAGCCAAGTATTTGTCCCCATTGTGGTAGGTGATTGATTCTTGTCCAATGATTATAGCACCCCCAAATGGCTCTGGCACTGAAATACAAGAACAAAGGCAAAATGGTCTGTGAGAAAAAGACAGCACTAGACACAGAGACAATCTATTTGTTGTAAAATTTAAAGCAGGTTAACGCTTGCTGAACAGGAGAAAACAGTTTGATATAGTCTTGAGCCAAAGATTTACCTTCAAGGACTGATGAACAGGGAATTATTAACTTCACCCATTAAATTCTACAACATTTCCTGTATTTAACCCAAACACAAACTTAGTATAAAGGTATTACTGTTAGTCTTAGGCATTACTATAGCAACCTTATTTCACTGGCTTGTTTGACTCCACTGACATTGCCGATTGCATTGCTTTAGAAACCTTCAACTCCCAACGACAATATTAGCCTTTTGTACATTTCCCTGATTGTTCTTGCATTTCAAATGCCCGCAATTTTCTCATCTTCTAATGGCTACTTCAGCATGATAATGCATCATGCCACAAAGCAAAAGTCATCTCAAACCGGTTTCATGAACGCAACAATGAGTTCAACGTTCTTCAGTGGGCTTCCCAGTCACCGGATCAAAATCCAATAGAGCACCCTTGGGATGTGATAGAACGGGAGATTCGCAGTATGAATGTGCAGCTGACAAATCAGCTGTAATTGCGTGACGCAATCATGTCAACATGGACCAGAATCTCAAAGGAATGTTTCCAACATCTTGTGGAATCCATGCCAAGAAGAACTGAGGCTGTTTTGAGAGCAAAGGGAGCCCCTACCCAGTATTAGTATAGCAAAAGAAATTGCAGCACTTTGCAAAGGATAACAAATCCCACTGAGAACATCTTTAAATGTGAATACAATTTTAAACAAGTGATTTTAGACCATACTAGCCCAATTATTTTTTTGTTGTGGCCAGTCAGGTAATTTAACTGCGGAGGCTAGTAATGTCATTATTATTATTATTATTATTATTATTATTATTATTATTATTATTATTAGTCCAAGGCTAGACCCAAAGACATGGTTGAGGCCTTGTTAGATCCAGGACGCCTCAGACATCTCGTGGTTCAAGTTTTATCCATTTTAATCTACATTCAGAGTTGGAATTAGTGAAAAACTGATACAATTTGACAGGAAGTAGCCGAACGTCCGCGCATCGCCGCTACGCCAAGGTTCTAAAACTTCCAGTCGGGTGGTGGAGAGATAAGTGTGTTGAGTAAGACGGTTGTGACATCATCATCCAATTCCTTATATATTTGCAGATTGTGGCTAGGAACATCCATTCACATCGTGCGAGCTGTGTAGTGTAGACGCATAGGAAAACTAGGACCCACAAAAGTATAAATAATCAAAGAAAGTAGTCGCCGCGTTGTTACGTCACTCCCGCCATTGTTGCCCCACACACCATTAGGTCATGTTTCTGTCACTATGTCATCATTGCCCGACACAGCACCAATGCGCTGCTGCATTTCAGAGAATCCGGGAAACTGTAATACGTACGAAAGACGACTAAACTGGACCCTGTGTAACTGGACCTGCAACAATATCTATATACTAGGGATGTTTGCAAGTAAACAACTATAAATTAATTGCAAAAAATAATTTAATCGATTAAGATTTTGTCTTATCGCTAAGAACTGAACAATGTGTGGTCTCGTTGTGATTGTATCAACGGGAGTCGTTGGGGCGCAGGGTGTTTCGAGAGAAAAAAAAAAAAAAAACCCAGCCAGGAAGTTCTAGTACTCACCAAAATGGCATAGGAACTAGTAGAAATAGACAAAGGCTTCCGAAAGAACGACAAAATACAAACATGGCAGCGCGTAGAGAATAATATGTGTATTGGTGCTCAACAACTAATGCTGCGTTCAGATGGAACATGGTAGACGGGAATGGGATAACGTCACGAGGAGAGGAGAAAAACCCCGACGCGAGGGAGAAGTACGATGGCAAAAGCAAACAAGCGATATGTTGCTTTGGTGACAAATCCAACAAAATATATAAAATTAATTAATTTAGTGTCTGTTACTATATATTAGAATTTTAGCAATGTTTAATAATTTTATTAGCCTCACATTGTCCATATCGGCACCAGACTTGATCTGCTACGTAACATCTCGCTCATTCCATCAGGGAGGACGGCAAAAAGATTAAATATTAAACTTGTGCAAAGACGGGTCGTAAATATTCCTGTATGCACAAACCGTCTCAGCGAGTCTTGCCTCGAACTTCTCCATTTTTAAACTAAATTAAATGAGGGGAAACCCTCCTCACACAAAATCCCGGAGGTGTGTTGATGTTGCGTAGTTCACCACGCATCATGGCACCGCCCCTTGTTGACGTCATTAGCTTTTATGTTATCAATGAATTTACGATTGTTAAGATTACCAACGGTTGATTACGGAAATTCATTTAAATTTGCATCCCTGTTATGCATCAACAAAAAATTATTCCCGAACCCCTAAATAACACGATAGGTTGTTATACTCAGCCCACACCTGGAATGACCATGGATGCCTCTGCCTCCACGTTCTCCTGTTTCCAAGGCCCTTTGTTGAACTCCTTCTCCCTGAGAGAAACTTCATAGGTCTTAACATGGCGCCCCTGCGGGTCCTATTGTACAGCAGAGAAAACAGTTTAGCGGTTACATTTTATTGCAACTAGGGCTGCCCCCAAATGGTAGACCAAACTTTTCATTGGTCGGTTGGTCAGAGAGAGAAAAAAAACAAAACAAAACAAAACAAACTCCATTCAGGAGCAGTGCCTTACAGTCTATGGCTGGAACCGTATGAAACACTAGAAGGATTTTCATTTGAAACAAATTTTAACAAAAACAAATGTTCAGTCTCCTTGCTGGTTGTTCGGGACTAATTTAAGCTTTTGCCAGTCATTAACAGGCGGCTCGATTCATCAATGCACGCCGCAGTGCTTGGGAATTAAATGTATGTTTTAAAGGCTGGTTTTAAGGTATTGTATTGCTGTTACTGATAAATTAACAAAATGTTCAGTCCCCTTGCTGGTTTGTTACGACACATTCGGAATAGGGATGTTTCTACTTCCTAATGTGTTCCTACTACCCCCGGCTCCCGGGGGCTGGGGAAGGTGCATCGAGTAAACGAGTTTGTTGCCCCGGGAAGCAGTATGGTTGGGGCGGAGGGGTGCTCTAAAGCCAGCGGCCACCTGGGATCCCAGCCGGGGATGGGGAAAGCTTTCTGATGCCCCAAAAACATATATATAAATAATTAAATGAATATCATAGACACGCAACGATTAGATGACTAATGGCTTAAACTGATTAATTGTAAAGCCAACTGCTACAATAACAGTTTGAAATTCACCCCCAAAAATATGATACCAATAAAATGACAGGGAATCAAACAACTCGACAAGGGTGTTTAATCAACAACAAACCACCAGGAAAATCCCCACCAAATTGCAACCCATCATGGGTATGTATTTCAGTATTTCAAAGGCAAAACCCCCAAACGCATAGATGACCACCGCTCCCCCTACCTGGTAAATGAAGCACACAGTTGGAGCCTGGCAGCCATACAGGAAGTGCACGTCAATGACCTGCAGCTCCTCCAGGCGGATGTTGAAGGCCTTGAGCTCACGGTTGTCCCGATCCAAGGGAATCACCTTGAACAGCCCATCGTACAGTCTCAGGCCAATCATACGGCACTCTGGGTCTACGATGCCGATGATTCCCGTTTCAGATGGGCGCCCGATGCGATCCTGCAAGAAAAGCGATATGGTCGTTGGGATTCGGTTCTATATGAAAAAACTAAATACAAATAATGGGATAGGATATTTCACTTCACAAAACAACCTTTGATAATCAGCCATATTTCATTGTCATGCTGTGCAGAATGCTTAATATAAGGAGATAAAAGCTTTGAAGCAAAAAAGCATTGATGAAATAATTGCTGCTGTTACCGATATCAGGATGAAAGCTTTTCATTGCAACAATAAATAAATGAAAGATGGAGTTGACGTGCTACTATCGATTCAATAAATACGTCACTCTGTGGTGCGGGTTAGCTGATGTGTGGCTGGAAACTACAGTGAGGCATCAAAGTTTGAGCCTGCTACAAATACCCAATTGAATTCAGCATAAAATGAAACACGTGTAAAAATGCAAATATAACTTTATATCTTGGCACACCACAGTTAGAAGTTTCTCGAAATTGTTATGAAACCAATTAATAATTATAAAATATATAATAATTTCATTCAAACATCAACAAATGTATGCACTAATAAAAAGAGTACTTTTTTTGGTCTTCTAACATCAGACCGCAGAAAATCACATAATTAATAGGGGCCTTTCTGTTGTGTGGAAGTGGATTTATTTTCCAGCAGTACAATGACGAGCACTACTTGAACAGTTGAAAAGCGAATAAAGTTCAAAGTTAGAATCAAAGCCATATAGAGTGCAAACTATGATAAAGGGCAAATAGCGGACATAAATACTGGTAAATTTAGTGTGACTTAACTTTTTAGGATTGATTTTTTTTGTTATAGAAATATCATTTCAGAAAAGACATGCAATGACTGACATGTAAAAGATATGTATTAGTTGTATTACACATGAAAAAATGGATAAAAGCCAATAGCATTCTTGTTGGAATACTGTTGTTGTTTTAATCTAACTGTCATAAAAAGTACATACATGCTGGATTTCCAAAATTAAAATTACAAGTTAAATTAATAGTTTTGACATTCAGATGTGAAGAATTCTAATGATAGCCACCCACCTGTACGTTGCCATGGGCACGAGTGATGATGTCGATGCTGTCTCCATTCTGTTTGTACTCCAGGATGCAAGCGTTGTACTTTGATGTGAGAATAAACAGCAGATCTTTGCTCTCACCCTAAACACACGAAGAAAAAAAACAAAACACATGTGGCATCACAAATGTGTCATATTTTACTGTAACCACAGCACTAGCGCTCTAATTTTATTCTGGCAATATAAAAGACCTCAGTCACTTACCTTTGGCCTGAAAAGCTCCATGACAGCGATCTTTCCATACATGCCGACCTCTTTGACTGGTCGCAGTCCCTCTGCTGTGACAACATATATTTCCAGTCGTGTGTTCTTGGCTATGAGCAGATTGAGATCCTCTGCAGAGGTGAAATGGCCTTTGGACAAAATAAAATTAATAAATTAAAACATTTTGATTGTTTGGATGACACGCACACCTACTGCATGGGCTTCAATACACACACACACACACACACACACACACCAGAGTTTGGCCTTTATCATTTCACTGCACCGCAGTGCATGTGACAAAAACAATCTTGAAGTAGCGAAGCAATTGTCAGGCTCAACTTGTACCAATTTTATCTTTTTAAAATACTTTTGCATTTAGAATATTCCAACATTTCTTTGTATGCAGACACTACAACTTTAAAATGAACTTTGACCCACTTATATGGAAATATAAAAAGGCCATTATTCACCATTATAAGCAGTCAGTCCTTACATCCTCACTGCCACTTAGCCCCTGTCAGCCTTTTTTGTCATTTATCTCTATCTGGTGCATAACGCACACCTTGCATATTGCAGATTCCTTGTATATGAAAACGTGCTTGGTCCAACGAACGGATTCTAATGGCATCACTGTGGCAACAAGCAGGGAGACAACAGCCAAAAAGACAGCTGACACCCTCGTTCCCAAGTCCAGTCTTTCGGCGTCCCGCGAGGACTCCCTCCGTGCTCAGATTTTCAAAATCCACTTTTAACAAAATAACGGAAATAGCTTCTTGGGTTGCAAGATCAAAACTGCAGCCATGTACTTGTTCAATCAGCTCCAGCCATAATACCAGCTCCGTGTCCATCAGGATTCACGCTGAAAGCGGGAACTACTAGACCATAACAATAATAATGATAATAAGCCCAGTTGCACATGTTTGTGACGTTTGGAGTGGTGATCGGGACAGTGGCGTGGCGTGGCGTGGCGTGGCGTGCCGCGGGATTATTTCCGCGTAGAGCGCTTCGGGGGAACACGCGCCTCGAACGGACGCCGATCGATCATATCGAACAGCTCGATACGCAGCGTGGCGTGTGAGCAGCTCCGGGCCTGCAGCGGCTTCGCCCCCAGCGCGGGAGCTCGGCTGCGCTTGCAGGTGGCGGAGCGTGCGACGTTTACCGACGGCGACGGCGAACCGCGTAAGATGCTTCTACCTACCCGTGATGCAGGCGTTGACCGCCGTGGGCTTCTGCGCCGTCACCACGTAGTTGTACGACATCTTGGGCGAAGGCGAAAGCGGGACCACCGGTCAGAGTGTTGTTGGTCGCGCCTGAGCGAGGACACCGTTGATGTTAGAAATACCGGAAGTAGCCGCTGGCCAGACAGTGACGTCGCGGCAGACGCGTCGGAAGTATTTTGGGGGGGGTTTTTGTTTCGCGATCGCCTCCTGGAGGCCGTGGAGGCCCCGTCGAAAAAGATGCCCCTACGCTATGGTCACAGGCTTAATCGCAGATCAGTGCTTCGTCTTCAGTTGTTATTTGTCGTAAATGACACGAAGCGCTTGGTTTTTTGTGTTTCCCCCATTTCTGCCCGTGATCAATCCGAAATAATTGTAAACCATTTTCAGGGGCACTCGTAGTTTGATTTGAGTTCCCCCTTCGAATCGGTGTCTCCCAATACACAAGGCAGGCGAAGCGTTTTTTTTTTTAATGTCATAAATCTATCCTCGAACGAGCCTTTCCGCTAATATGTCTCTTTCTTGTCGTCGTGTCATTCGGATATCCTTTTCGCAATCCGATCGTTGTGTTTCTTGTTCTATTCGGTGCTGATTTTCTCCGATATTGTTCGTATCATTTTATTTAATACAAATAATTGCATTGCTTTCAGCTTAAATTGCAGGTCGTGGTTGTTTGTATACATGAAACTTGTCCACGTATTGATTTTATTAGGTCCAGCAGCACCCCAGCTCAGTATTAAAAAAAGAATTGAAATAAAACTGTATACAGATGTGTCATGCTGTTCATAAAATATATTCAACATATATATATATATATATATATATATATATATATATATATATATATATATATATATATATATATATATATATATTAGATATGTAGATTTAGAAACATGAATATATATTGCAATAGCGGATATATATATATATATATATATATATATATATATATATATATATATATATATATATATATATATATATATATATATATATATATATTCATGTTTCTAATAATAAATATTATTCACACTGAATGTAGTGAAATGTCTTTTTGTTATTTTTTTACATAAATATGTATACATTCAATTACATTTCTTGCTCTACACAAACAGTCGCACAATCCAAATGTGCTCGTTTAAATGGTAGTCTGCCACGGCGCAATCTGGCAGCCGAACACATCTGGTACCGAGCACCAGGGACGGACCACTCACTACCTGCTGCGGACCACTAGCTTCTGCGCCCCTCGTGGTACTAACCAGTGGTCTGTCTTAGCGACCATGGCCCGTGGCCAGACCTCTAAATTGGCGACAACCCCTGCCGCAGTTCCATGTTGCTCACCAGCCCATTTTGGTGAGGGGGGTTGCGGGTGTTACGGTCCATAATGTGAAAAAAAATGACAGATTTAGCGCTTTAGCTTTGAACGCCTATTGTAAAACCTCTATAATCTTTTTCCGTGTACGTGGGCTTAACAATTATCACAAGGAAATCTGTGAAAAATAAAAGTTCAAAGTTCTTTTCTCTATTGAAATTTCTAAATTTCAAGTTCAATAACGCCCAGACTAGGTAATAACAATGACATAAACTACATGTTGCACAGCCTTTGGATTTCAAAATAAAAGTTCAAAGACCTTTATTTTGAAATCAAAAGGCCAAAGTCTTGATCCTATAATTATATAGACCTAGTTTGAGTGCTCCCATGACAAAAAATATATTTTACTTTGTAATTATTATTTTTTTTAATTAAAAACAGCTTTTATTTTGAAATGAAAAGGCTGTGTAACATGTAGATTAGATCTCAGACGCATATAGACTTTGTTGAAGTATTCTTATTCATACAACAACAAAAAAGCTATAGAACTTGAGTCATGTAACTTGTAGACGGTCCCTAATAGGCCATTGAAACAGTGACTGACTCTCAGTGCTGCCACTGTCTGTGAAGCTACACCTCATTCCAGGGAAGCGATCAGCTGCTCTCCCTTGGGGGTTCCGGACAAAACCGGCTGAATACAATTTTCCCGGAATGAATGCAAAACCCTTCGGTAGTTCTATGTTTTATGCGCTCAGCTTGAAAACCGCAAACAGACACAAAAAAAACATCTAAAATGGGAAAGAGCTGTTGTGCAATTGACTGTACAAATAGATTCAACAAGAAATCGGAGCTATCTTTTTACGGACTGCGAAAAAATATTAGAGTAGCAAATGGATCTCTGCAATTTGCAGAAACAACTGGAATCCAGTAGCCTGGGAAGCAGACAAACCTGCAAGCTCATAATAGTTTGCTCTGCAGATTTGCAGCGTACCACTCGACCACTCGTATCGTATTGATACGATGACGATGCAGAGTAGAGCCGTTGAGGCACCTTACCAAGATAGCTGCTGCTGATGTAAAATGGTCTGTTGAATCCGCTATTGCAACAGTATTAAACAAACTGGATGGTATATTTTCATCTAAAAAGCTTTTGTTGATAAACAAAATGTGTTTGTCGTACTTCTGACAGGATTTGGTAGACGTCAAATTTACCAACTCATTCCCTCAGCGATATGTCACACTTTTCGTTGCTCTAATTGGTTGTAGGTGTCAGGGTTCATTGTCCCTCCCCTTGCTTTCCTTTTGTTTTTTTCCCATGTCTTCCCCTCCCCTCCTTTGTGCTCTGTCTGTGGTCTGGAGGTGGGCATGGTCCTGGATCCCTCCCTGTCAGCTCTTCCACAAAGCTGCGCCTCATCCACTCCAATCTAGCGACAGTACTTAACCCTGGGATCTTCACATGTTCCTTCCCTGATCATACAGTCTATGATGCAGGTTTCTCGCTGGTCAGCCGGTCTCCTGAGGAATGTACGCCATGCCTCTGCCACCCACACTCGTCGCTCGTTTTGGACTTTGGTGAACTAATCCTGATTGTCCGCAATAAACCTCTTAAAAATCACGTTTACTTCTGTTTGCTTGTTCTGCATCCTTGGGTCCCAAATTGCACAAATTATAACCGAACGATCAGGCCAAATATGGACCCATCAGACACAGCCCCGTAAACAAATTACCTCCAGCATGCAGTTTCCAGTCAAGGTGCATTACACAAAATCTTGGTTAACTTCCCTTGGTTTGTTTTCGCAGCCCCCCCTCCCAGCTTCCTCTGAACCCACGCCATCGTCTCACCAGCCCAGAGACTCACACACCTTCCATCCACAGCCATTCCGATGAATGTCGAGGCTTTCTCCTCCAGTGTGCCATGATGTTTCGGCAGTGCCCGTGACGTTCACTTTGGATACCGCCAAGGTGAATTACATTTTGGGTTTGTTAAATGGGAAGGCTCTGGACTGGGCTCAGGCGATATCCATGAACAAACCAGCAGTTGCCTTTTCCTATAAGAACTTTGTTTCCTGAGATAAAGTTATGCTAACCGGTTGTTAAATATTCAGCAGGGGTGCAGGAGTGGGGCAGATTACTCTGTGGACTTCTGGATTTATGCGGCAGATGCACAATGGAACGAGGAAGCGCTGAGGGGAGTTTTTACTAAAGGGTTTAATGAACGGATGAAAGATGAACTGGCATCTCGGGATGTACTACCTAACCTCAGTTCTCTTGTGTGTCCCTAGCTATTAAGCTGGATATTGCTTGAGAGAGAGACTTCAGGAAAAATCTGGATGCTCTCATCTTCCTGCTGCTCCGCGCTCCTCTCCACCAGCTTACAGGGATACAGGAGCCCCCCCCCCCCCCCCCCCCCCGGAACCAGTCAGCTCTCAGGACCCCCAGCCACTCCAGCAGCAGCTGAGCCCATGCAGTTGAACCGAGCTCACCTCCCCTTTAATGAGCGCCAATGCCGCTTAAGGGTGGGTGAGTGCATTTACTGCGGGGAATTTAGGCATTTTAATACGTCAATACCCCCATTACAATAGTAATAGGGATACTGACAAGCCAGATTAGTTCCTCTCCCCCATCCAAGCTCAGACTCCAAATCCCTGCCACTCTCTACAGCAACCAGCTCTCCCTGCCTCTGTTAACCCTTATTGATTCTGGTGCCCAGGAAATTTCTTATATCAGAGGATAGTTTCTAAGTCAGGAATCGCTCTCGAGCCCTCGGAGAAACCACGCATTGCCAATGCATTGGACGGGAGGTTTTAAGCTTGGGTTATGCACCAGACTGCACCTGTAACCCTGGTCCTGTCAGGTAACCACCATGAAACCATTAGGTTCAAGATGATATCGGCCCCCAGTACTCCATTGGTAATTGGCCACCCTGGTTGCAGAAGCACAACCATCACATCAACTGGTCTGTGGGTAGGAAAATTGCCTGGAGTTTACTCGGTCTGTTTGCAATCAGCTCTGTCTCCTGCCGATGGTGCCATCGAGTCGACCTCACCACTACCGAAACCCTCTGTCTTGTCTTCAGTCCCAACAGAATATTACGACTTGGGTGTGGTTTTCAGAAAAACACTTAGCCCTGTCCCTGCCCCCCCATAGACCTTA
This sequence comes from Zeus faber, assembly GCF_960531495.2. Lineage (NCBI taxonomy): Eukaryota > Metazoa > Chordata > Actinopteri > Zeiformes > Zeidae > Zeus > Zeus faber. The sequence continues at coordinate 25,441,155 of NC_137190.1, read as the reverse complement.
TGACTGTGCCATTGATCTTCTGCCTGGAGCTCCATTGCTATCTAATCGCCTTTGTAACCTGTCCCATCTGGAAAGACGGGCGATGGTGAAGTACATTAAGGGCTCTTTGGCTGCAGGTATTTTACTCCCCTCTCAATCCCCTTTGGGAACAGATTTATTCTTCGTCGATAGGTGAGATAAGACTTGGAGACCCTGTATTGACTTCTGTAGGTTACATAATATTACCATTAAGAATAAATACCCTTTGCCCTTGATCAGTTCAGCTTTTGAACCTTTCTAGGGAGCCACTGTGTTCTCCAAGTTGGATCTGCAGAACGCTTACCATCTGGTCAGGATCAGAGATAGAGACAAGTGGAAGACGGCCTTCAGAACCCGCTAGAAAATTTCGAGTACCTGGTGATGCCTTTCGGATTGACCAATGCCCCAGCCGTTTTCCAAACCCTGGCGAATTATGTTTTAAGAGACTTTCTTAGCCGTTTCGTCTTCGTGTACCATGATGACATCCCTATCTTCTCCCACAACCTGGATGAACACGCCTCCCATGTTCGCCAGGTACCCCAAAGACTCCTGGAGAACAAACTGTTTGTTAAAGCTAAGAAATGTGAGTTTCATTCCGGCACTGAGTTTCCTAGGCTGCGTCATTCAGAGTGGGCAGGTTAAGACCGACCCAGAAAAGATCAGGGCAGTGTTAAAATGGCCACAACCTGCCTCCCGCAAACAACTGCGGAGGTTCCTCGGTTTTGCAAACTATTATGGGAGGTTCATCAGAGACTTACCACCTCCATCCCATTTGTCTAGTCTCCAAAAGCGGACTCCGCCTTCAAGAAGTGAAAGGGGCTGTTCACATCTGCACCTGTCCTAACCAAGCCAGACTCTACTCTTAGGTTCATCGTGGAAGTGGATGCTTCTGACACTGGAGTGGGAACGGTCTTGTCCCGGCGTTCTGGTCCTGACCAGAAACTTCATCCCTGTGCCTTCTTCTCCCGTCGTCTGTCCCCGTCCGAAAATAATAACGATGTGGGAGTGTGTATGAGTTGTTGTGGTGAAATTGGCCCTGGAAAAATGGAGACAGAAATGTGAATGCTGATGCTCTCTCTCTGCAGTTTGTCTCAGGAGAGAAGAGTGCGAGTCCCCATCCTGCCTCAGTCTTGTGTTGTGGCAGCCCTTACCTGGGAAATTTGACACTGTAGTCTGTGAATCCCAACAACAGCAGCCCGGCTAACTGCCTTTCTGTTCCAGATTCCGTCCATTCCCAGGTCCTGTAGTTGGTCCACATGTCCCGGTTTTCCTGCCATCCTGGGGCCTGCCAAAACGTGTCCCTACTTAAAAGTCACCTTTGGTGGCCCAGCATGGAGTCCAACACCTGGAAGTATGTGGCTGGTTGCTCCATCTATGCTTGTGGCAAGTCCTCTCACCATCTATGGGCTGGTCTGCTACGCCCCTTACCCGTGCCCCGTCGCCCATGGTCCCACATCGGCTGATTTTCCGCCATTCCAAGGTAACACCATCATACTCACCATTGTTGACTGTTTCTCCAAGGCTGTTAATTTTATTGCCCTACCTATATGTCCATCTGCCTGTGAGACCTCTGACCTCCTGACTAACCAAGTTTTCCGCCTTCATGGTATACCAGTGGATATAGTCTCCCTATAGGCCCCCAGTTTATCCCCCGGGTCTGGAAGGCATTTTGCACAGCCTTGGGAGCCACGGTCAGTCTCTCCTCCAGTTTTCACCTCCAAACAAATGGACAGCTGGAAAGGGCCAACCAGGACCTTGAGGCAGCCTTACGTTGTGTCGCCACCTCCAATCCCTTCTCTTTGAGCGCCCACCTAATTTGGGTCGAAGATGGTTAAAACCCCTCCGCCAGTGCTGCTACAGGTCCTTCTCTCTTCAAAACATCTCTTGGTTACTAGCCTCCTTTGTTCCCTTCCCAGGAGAAGGAACTAGCCGTTCCCTCAGTCCAACACCATCTTCGCTGCTTGTCTCCCTTCACAAGTGTGGAGGGAGACAAGGGCAGCCCTTCTCCATTGGGTGGAGAACAATAGGAGACTGGCAGATCGCCACCGAGTGCCAGCCCTCAACTCCTTTACAGGTCAGACAGTCTGGCTCTCTTCTAATAATATTCCCTTGAAGACAGAGTCCAGGACACTGGCACCACGTGATCTCGGCCCCTTTGTCATCGAAAGGATCATTAATCCCACAGTTGTTAGATGTCATTTTCCACCTTAAAAATGATTTTCATCATTAATTGAGAAATTAAATTCTGTAAATATTTATTCTGTAATGTATTTAATTATCTCACATTAGTGTATGATTTTGGGGGGGGGTGCATATTAAATGACACATCCATAATGCTCTGATGATTGTGACTGAAACATTTGTAAAGCAGGCTTGACAAATAAAAGTGATACTGTAAGATATGGTCTGTTGAAGTTTTCCACAAATCAGGTACAAATAAATGTCAGGAAACCTGATTCTTGGCCACATATCAATGTACACTTCCTACAACCTCTTCACCAGAAACGTTGTGGGGTTCAAGGCACAGAGGACGGGCATCCCACGCCTCGAGGATTCACTACTTTGTCACAACCTCAGCGGGATTGAAGACCAAGAAGAAAATTATATTCATAATTTGCAATCCAATTTCAATATTTATTTGAAAAAAATGTATTATTATTTCAACATATGAAAATGAAACGACTGCTTTAATCATCTTCTATTAAGAGTTTAACTTTAACAAGACATGTCTTATTCATTCTAGATGTAAGTCAAATATTGGATTCATCTATTAAAGGTGCACCAAAAATATGCTTAAAAAAATTGCAACCTGGCAAAAAAAGACCAAAGCACATCCACGCAATTACAAGCATGCCAAGAACACGCTATGATTTTTTTTTTCCTATAAGGTAACATTAACACACTTACACGGAGAACATTGGACTTTTGAATTCATCATCCTAAGTTAAGGCTGTGTTCACAGTGTTTACACACAGTGCCTACTCACAGAGAAAACCTGAGAAACAACACGTGAGGGCGACCGTTAGGGTGAAACACACTACACTTTTAATGTAGTTTAATGTGTTTCTTTTAATGTACAAAAACACACAAAAAATACAACCATTTGACGACACAATGTACATCATACCCGTGTGAACTCCACAATTCTCAGAGGGACATCCCATAACAATCCCCGTACCCCAGACACAATTATCAAACCAACGAAAACAAAAATGATTTCCATTTAGAAAAATTTGTATGGGCACATATTCGGCAATAGATGCATAGGCCGCACACCCTCTCTGCTATGAGCAAAATGTATTTATAGTAACGATAATATATTTTTTAAACTAAGCAGTATAAAGTTGAGGAATTTAAGTAGCATAACAGAAATCACTATGTTTTGGCCAATCAGAAATTCAGTCAAACGTTACGACATAGGAATGGATTGTGGGGCCCATCGTCACCATTCGACTCACAAACATTTTATGGGAACAGCTCTGCTTCAGACTGCGGCAAACCATATTTCCTTCATCCTAACAAGAATTAAAAACAGAAAGAAATAGGTTTGAACAGATGTATACCCTGATGAAGTGTTTCAAGAAGTCCAAAGCTGGTGAGCCCAACGATTGTGAACTAATTTCTTTGCGCTTCTGGCGTTCTTACTTGGAAAAGTGTATCCACTCACTTCACTAGATTGGGCTGCGCTAAAGCTTGATGTATTTGGAGTTAATGTCGGCCTAGATGTATCTCACGCCTCTCTTCCTCCATCATTTGTGCAAGAAAACATAGAAACAAGGCCGTTGAAAAGTTAAAGGTGTTAAAGTTGTTCTGTGTGATATGTGGTTGAATTATTTTATCCATTTAAACCTGATGCTTTTTGGAAGATATCAAATGCAACGCTTTTAACCTGATTTGGTCGCTTTTGGTCATATTTGTCTGCTCTGCTCTCAAGTGCAGACCACACCTTGAGGCGGGAATTCACCCAAAGTGAGACACTATAGACGCTGCCTTTGATATGTTTTAAACGGTTCCAAAGTGCTTTGAAATCAGAACATGTTGTGAGACGAGTAAAAATCAGGGATATCTCACCTATCATTCACAAAAATGAACACTGGAATTTTGCAAAGGGAGCGCCAGTTTTTTTTTTTGTTCTTTTTTTTGACAACCTGCAAAACAAGAATACACTTCAAAAGCCGTTTGGGACTCTTCCAAAGGGCCTCATCAGACCTGAGCATCGCCACTGCTCATTGCTGCTCCCGCTCGGTGCAGGCATCTGTGTCACTATGTGGATCTACGGTGCGTTCGCGGCCAATTAGCGGCTCACTGTCGGGCTCGAGCGAACACTTCCCTCAGCCAAGGCGAGTCCTCGTAGAGCCGCGGGTCTCCCAGGTACTCAGAGGTTCGCTTGTAGAAGTAATAGTACAACACAGAGGCTGCGGAGAAGTAACGGGTTTGGACAAATCAATTAACACAACATTGACAATTGATGGGGAAAAATGTGAATATATCCTTTGGATGGATGGCTGGGTGGGTGGAAGGACAGATATATTTAAACCAAGTATAAACCTGAGGATTTGAAGTAGTAAAACAGAATACTGAGAATAAACCTAAAATAAATTAACAGTAACAATTCATTAACAATTGCAAACACACACCTCTGGATTAATGATCATTTCATATTGGAATTGGCGAGATTACAGCACATTGGCCACATTAAACCTTGTGAGGCACAAGTGCCGAATTTTGTATTAAATGATCACTCACAGCACATTGTAGTTACAATACTAAGTAATGTTCCAGGAAGACAATACAGATGACAGACAGACAGACAGATAGATAGATAGATAGATAGATAGATAGATAGATAGATAGATAGATAGATAGATAGATAAACAATTCCCTGTAATACTTACAAACAATAGAACAAAAAATATAGAAATATATAAAAATAGGGTGTGAATATCTGGGGAAAAGTGAAATATACACCAAACCTCACAGTGAACTGTGCACAAAGTTTGAAAGGAAAAAGGTGAACTGCTATGAAACACAGAGACCTTCCCTGAAATGAGCTGCTCAGAACAACAGCAAACAGACTATAAATCTTCTCATCCACTTATCAGCTTAGGATTGCACCCAGTTGACTGGCTGCGACTGGTGCAGGGTGCCCATGAGCAATGTGCCGCGGTTCCCCCAGTGAGAAAGCTGAGGGAGCGCCGAAAAAAGGAACAACTAATCTGATAAGAGCTCTGTTTATTCTCTGTTTATCTTTTCCCTTTTTTCTCCTCATTATTTTTGGCGATTCTCCTACTGCAGCTAAAAGGAGGCCTCCGCAGAGTTAATCACACGCTTCTCTAATTCCGCATAAACATGAGCTTATGTTTGTTGATGATTTTTTTTCTCTCTCTCTCTGTTGTGTTCCTCCCTGGAGTCTCTACCATAGTGTGAACTTGAATTTTAGACTAAGTCAATAGAAATAATAGTCACACATTATACCACACAATATCAAGAGTATATTCCATAACGAGATGTTGATAATTGAAAAGTTATCCAATTTCTATAGGACCAAAATAAACGTAAAAACTCAACTCAGTGTACTGGGTCATAGCTACAACATAATGAACGTGTAAACTCACCAATTCTTTGCATGACAAACAGCACTTGAAGTCCATCTGTCCAAATAAATCTGTTGGAGTTCAGCCAGCGTAGATTCTGACAAGGTCATCAAACAACAATAAATATTCTAATCATATCATATAATATAACTCGCTGTTTATTGAAAGTTTTTTAATATTACACATGCGACAGAGTCATTTACGTCTGCAGTCATGAAGGAAGGAACGAATAATAATAATAATAATTATTATTATTATTATTATTATTATTATTACTGACAAAATGTACTTAAACTGTAAGTCACTTTGGACAAAAGCATCTGCTAAATTACATTTAATAATGTAATGTCATAAAATGGGATACAACAATATTTCCTGCATCCCGTTACCAAAAGGTGTTTATGTAATCCTTTCAGGATGTTCCTATTAAAGAAATATACATTTTAATTAAATGCTTCCTAGCGGTACTGAAATGTTTTTTGTGCCCCTACCGTGATCCAGGAATGAAGGACAATGCTCAGCGTGAGATAGAGAGCAGAGAGCATCAGCATTACTCTGAAGCGCTCCAGCAGCAGAGCCACCAGGCCCACCTGGAACACGTAGGTGTTGAACAGCATCAAGAGAATGATGATCAGGTTGAACAGGATGGAAATATCCTGGATGCTGAGATACCGAAATGGAGAGAAAATAAGAAAGGAGGAGGTGAGAAATAAATCAAATAATTAAAAATGTGATGTATTGATAAAGGGACCATTGTCAGACTTGGGACAGACGACCCTTTCCTTACATAAATAATACGAGCTGGACGGCCGGCTCAGACCTCAGGAGCTCACTGAAGGAGTTGACGAACAGGTCAAAGGAGAGCAAGCTGAGCTGGATCAGCAGAACCAGGGTGTAGTTGCTGCTCTGCAGCGTCTCCGGCCCGAAGGCTGGGCGCCCGGGCGGACTGTGGTTCCACGATGGATCCAAGGCTGCACTCCGCTCACACACACATTACACAGAAACATCAATTTGCAAAGTCCAAAGTGGTGGTCCTGTGGTCTAAAGTCCAGTATTTTCCACTCAGATAGATCCAAACTACATGAGGCGGGATGGTCACTAGGGCTGCAATGACACCTTTAGGGATCGGTCTGGAGTGAATTAAATAACTCCCGTTTCACTGGAGACAGAAAAGTCCTTTCAAAATGAACAACTGGGCTGGGCTGTTGGATGAGTTGCCTGGGAATTTTTGATGCCAGCATGCTAAGAGCTAGGATTCCAACTGGCTTCTAGCCCACAGAATCTCTCCAGAAAAGACTGACAGGATTGACTATATTCTATGGCACTGTAATACTTTTGAAACGATATTCTGTGGCTGCAGCGGTGGCCAGCGCGGTAAATAGTTGTTTGAAAGCATTATATCACAAGGGGTGTGATGGCACTCCAACAGCGAGATCCAAGATACAGTAGGTTCTGTGAAAGAAGATAGAAGAGATACATTAGACCAGTATTTTGAAAGAAGATAACACTTCTGCTGTTCTTTTTTCTCGAAAAATAAGTCACAATGTATATTTCCTATATTGCACAACCATGCATCCTCATCAACCTACATGACAAACAACCTAACTCTACATACATTTCAGAATCAAACGCAAATAAAGCAAGTGGTAAACCTCAGGTGAACTGCACTGCTCACAGTTCCTATATGCTTCCGTTTCCAACAACGGAAACGGAAACATATAGAGGAGTATTTGCATTATGCTGATACAATGAATAGCTGTTTTTTTCAACAGCAGCAACTAAATACATTATCAAATATGGCTTATTCTTAACAAAATAATCATACGGATTACCACTTTAATAATTGAGCTCACTTTACGATAACAACAAAAACATAAAAACAAAATATGTCTACAGAGTTAAGCCTGAAAAGTTACAAATAAGGGTGTTTTGGGGTTGTTGTTTTTTTTTGCTGCCCTTGGGGCAGTGACCATGTCATCGAGCAATTTTCCAACTTCACCAGCTTTTCCAACTCCACACAAGTCGGATCCTCTTACAGGCCGAGACGTATAAAGACGTATTTATAGCCCTGGCAGCGCTTTGGCAGGTGTGAGGGAGATTATAACCAGTTTTAAACAGGAGGAGCCTGGACATCTCCTTAATTATGAGACAGGGTTACTACTATCCTACTATGTCTCTGGTGCTGGTAAATAAGACAGTTATTATAAAATGTGCATATTGATGGTGCGTCGATGTCTATGATTGTGCGTAATTACGCACAGACCGTCGCCTTTATTTCACTCCTAGAATAAAATCTGAAGAACAATTCTGAAACATTTTGATTTTCTTTTGATTTAGTAGAAAGCAGTTAACAAAAAAGGTAAGAATTTTCGCTCCTGTAAGGACGTGTCTCCTGTTGTTAATCGTCTTAGGGAACGAGACAAGTGAACACACTGCAAGTTTGAGCGATCTAGAAAATCATCAATTACAGCTCTTAGATACCGACTGTCAATATGCATTAGTTCGTGTACCTGAAATTGCCTTTGAAAGGAAAGGGAATCCCATTAGTTTGATTGTCTTATATTGTCCAAATTACGCGCGTCCATAAACACGTCGACGCACAGGCGCTTATCGCGGAGAAGCGTTCGGTCCTACCGCACTACCTGTAACCAACGGTCAGCCAATGTTTTACCGCACGGTCGCGGCTCGGTGGGACACGGCGGCCAGACGATGCCGGTGTTTTCCGCTCGCGTGTCTCCTAGCCATTACGGTAAACCTCCTCGGCCCGGCGCCTTGGGGCGCGTCCAGGGGGGGGAGGCAGGAGGCAGCGTCGACGGCGTGGCCTGTCATTGTTTAGAAGGTTCATTGTAATCTGTCAATGAAAAATGTATACAATTATATATATATATATAAATAAAGTGTTGCCTTATCTTATTTTAAATGTAAAAAAAGAAACATTCTCTTCAGCCCTCACCCACAAGAAGGCTACAAATCTGAGTGGGTTTTTATTTTTTTTTTTAAATGTCTGTTATCTTCTAATTCTATCTTCCTTCTCTCATAATATGTCTTCGTGTATTTGTTTGGATAATATTTAAAAGTTTCACCATAAAAAAAATGAATAAAAAAACTATAATTTAAAAAAAAAGTGATTTTTATTTTATTTTTTTGTGCAGAGCAGGTACAAAACAGTTTTTTTTTTTACAGTATTGGGAGACGGAAAGCTAAATAAATAACACGACATATCAATCTGTCAGACTGCACAAAAGAAGGGCTCATCCCCCGGCGAAACTCGGGTTCCTTTTCGTTCCCACAAAGAGCCGTTCGAAAGAATCCGATCGTACGTGAGCGACCCAACACCACCACCTAGGGGGGGGTCTCTGCCGAAGTGCAGAGAGTCCCCATCAAAATGTTGTTTTGTTGTATTGGGGTTTTTGTTATTTTATTTTTAGTTTTACATTTTTCATACACAATTTTTTTCCGCGAAATATAAACATTTTATCACCATGTTTGTCTCAGGTTCGGGGCTCGCAACAATATAAAAACATACACCAATGAAAAGACTCGAAATGAAGACATAAAATGACAAATTTCTATATCTAAAGTGTTCAAGGCCTCATGGGCAATGTCCTTTGAATGTTTGAATGTCTTTATGACGGATAGATAGATAGATAGATAGATAGATAGATAGATAGATAGATAGATAGATAGATAGATAGATAGATAGATAGATAGATAGATAGATAGATAGATAGATAGATAGATAGATAGATAGATAGATAGATAGATAGAT
>NC_137190.1:25396774-25426774 GCF_960531495.2 Zeus faber | reverse complement strand
AGGGCTTTAATAATATTTTGGGGCACAGTATGTTTTTGGGATGACTGTTGGTGCTCACACTAGACTTTAACAGAAAATAAATATTTGAGAAACAATCATTAGTAATGTGGAAACAATGACCAAGCAGTCAGAGCCTATGAAGTTAATATAATTTCATCATGTATTCAGCATTAAATACTACATTTTACTAAATATATATAAACAATCAAAGAAAATCCCAGAGGATATCTCCTCTCATAACCTGGTATTGACATCAGTCCCATATATATCCCAGGCCTGTCTGTGATTTTAACATTGTTCCAACTCTTTGTGAATCCCCCCCCTCCCTCCCTTCACAGAATGGGGGAAGAGAAGAAGGAAACATGTGGAACCATCTGCTTGAAATATCTCCTCTTCACATTCAACTTTCTCTTCTGGGTGAGTGAAGTCAAAGCCAGGAAGCGGGACCTTGTCACCGCTCTGATCTCACATCGATCCAGCGGCCGAGGCTTTGGCTGAACGAGCCTCTCCCCAAACTCTACGCGTTTCCATCAGAGCTGTTGGTCTCGACATTCAACCCCGAAAATATGTTTCGGTGTCTCAGGTCGGCTCTTAAGGGGGGTGAGGGAAGACTCCTAAACTCTACAGTATTGTAGCGAAAAAGGTGATACTTATATACGTAATATAGAGAACCAGTCTAAAATCAAGTAAGTGTGTATAAATATTTAATGCAGTTATATTATGTATAATATATTATAAATTATGTCATTCTTACGGATTGTTTTCTCCAACTCACACACTTCAATTATTTTTTGGAAGTTCCGATGTTCATTCAACTTTTCATCAGATGGTTGAAAATAAAGAAAATGCTCGTACGTGCGCCCGCCTCGAGGTCTGCTTTTCTCATCTGTCCTCACAATGCGTCTGCCAACTGATCAGATGAATGTGTTCCTCAAGTGACAGACAAACCCCTCTTGAGTGCTCTCCAAGCCATATGAAGATGATGAGGCAGAACCAGATACGGGCATTGCGGCTCCTTCCCCCTCGTGGGACAAACAACACTTCTCTCTAGAAGAGCATGCAGCCCCGCAGCTCTGCACAATGAGCAGAATGTGAACATGTATTTCGGTGCCAGAGGAGCTTGTATCCTCTGGATAAATATCCAGTTCAGTGAGTTGAATCCCAGCGATGCGGCGTGGTATTTTCTGCTAAGCTGGTTAAAAATATTCCCGAGTCGAAACCCCAGAGACCCGTGAGAACCGAGGCTCTGCGAGGAAGCCCGGCCGCTCTGCACGCGGGTTTTTCCTGAGCACCTACTCTCCCACGATGTCCATTTGTTGAACTTAGGTGTCGGGGAGAGAATTTATTTTGTGGGTGCTACAGTCCTGCCCGGCACCTATAAGCCTTTGATTCAGGGTTGCTTAATTATGTGTCATATGGAGGGACGAGTGAATTCGAGTATTGACAAGAAAAGACGTTGACGAACGGGCGGATTTTCCTTCCCACTCGTCAACGCGCTGTTTGATTTGAAGCTCGCGAAAGACCTTCACACACGAGAGTTTCAGAATTAAATATTTCAAATCAGCCGGTGTGGCGATTTGTTGGAAGTAAAACCAGCATACCTGTGGCCGTTTTTGGCACATGGTTGACCTTTCCTGACCTATTGACCAAAAGCCAAGGGAAGATAAAAAAAATTGTATTCTCAACATGATTTGAGCTTTTCCTGCGGTGGTTAAGAACGATTTAAAAAATAAAAAAAAAAATAAAAAAAAATCCCATAGCAACAAAAAAAACAAAAAACTGATAACAGGCAAATGGTGTAAACAGGCAAATGGTGTGTGTGTGTGTGTGTGTGTGTGTGTGTGTGTGTGTGTGTGTGTGTGTGTGTGTGTGTGTGTGTGTGTGTGTGTGTGTGTGTGTGTGTGTGTGTGTGTACTGTATTTACTGTATTTACCCTGAAGGGAAATGGTGGTGTTACGGTGGCATGCATCAAAACAATAGGCGATAATGGTAATTAAAGCCCCTCTCCCACATGGAATCCGTAACATTGCTGGGTAAAAATATCAAAGGCAAAGGCACTAGGTATTAATTCTCACATTGGCCTCCTTTATGGAAAAGTTCCGTATGGAGTCTATTCCCACATTATATGATAATGTTACGGAAACGGTACGTAATGCTCGGGCGTGAGGTGTCTAATATCACGCGAGACTAGGCAACAGAATCTGTTTTTAGACCAGCGCTTCGCTCCCCGTCTCCCCGCCCAACGGATTCCTCCCTCCGCTGAAGGAGCTGGAACACAGCCCTCGTCCCCGGACATAATAGCCCTTACCCAAAGTTATTACATCAGTGTGATCATTTTCAACCTGTCCTACACTCTCTGCCTCCGGAGAAGCAATGTTCTCCACCGGTTCTACAGCTCTGTTCTGCGGTGCAGCTGGCGGACAAGCGAAGCGATTGTGCCGGATGTCCCCCGCAACTCTAAAAGACACGTCTAGGGTCTTTTTGAGTGGCATTTTTAAGAGGAAAAAGAATAACATTTAAGAATATAAAGACTTGTCTTCGTAGAGACTGGACGTGTTTCAGTTTCTCATTTTTGCAGCCGAACTCCACGGTTCGACCGGGACTCGCCATTTTTCCAAAAGTGTTTTTTTTTTAATTTATTTTTATTTTTTCCTGAAAACAAATCCTTTTTTTTAAATATTTTTGCGAAAAAAATATTCGTAAAAATCCACTATTTGTGCATAATTTGGATTCAGTTTCACCCCACTTTACGGCAATGTTAGTGCTTCCATTCCCACACACTTCCATTCACATCCAAACCTGGCATTTTACCTGAAATTATACTACTTTGAGAGAGGGTAAATTTACGGAACATTCAGACCGGTTCCCTTTCCCACGTGATGCCAATACGTAATATTGCCAGTAGATTCACTGCTTTCAGTGCAAGTGGGAAAGGGGCTTAAATAATAAATAATTTTTTTAGAAAAATTGGCCATATACAAAAAATAAAAAAAGATTTTTACATGTATAAGTAAAAAATTTGACCATGAGCATTATAATGGATGTTGCTACTATATAAGTATACAGTATATGCACTTGGTAAATAAGCAATGCTTTTTAATTTACCTTTTTTTTGTGCGTGGTTCAATCCAGTGTCTTTTCCCCCATTGAAGCAGTCTGGATTGACTGTGTTGGCACAGTGACAAAGTTGTTGTTGCAGTATTCCGACATCCGCTGACTCGTCATGCCATGTCGTATCGATCTGATCTCTCCCTGAATTATGTCTGAAGTGTATGCGGTTACTAGTTGGGTATTAGATGCAGTCTGAAATAATGTGGTATAATGACAGTTGTGTATTCATTCATTCATGGATTCAACTTTAGCTTTTTTTTAGCTTAGAGCTGTACATAAAAATAGAGTAGTCATAATCATTCAATTTTAGTTGACTATACTAATTGCGATTTAACAAATAATTGTCTTTTTTGGTAGTATATGACTAAAATAATGTAATTTCGGACACAGTTATGGAGAAGAGCCATTTATTGGCATTGATTATTGGAACATAAAAATTTGGATGAATAGATAATTTTCCTCAAGCCAACCCATGGAAACTGGCCAAATTTGCATTCTATGCATTGCAACATTTCTAACATTGGCTCGAAATTCCCCATGAATTTGGATGAACTGAATTATGATCAACTCAAATAACTGCGGTCAGGTGGATATGTAATAACTGTGACAGCTCTTGATAGCTCTTTATGTTCTACCCATTTGTAGCAGCCAGTGCACCGTACATGGTGCATGGGAGGCAGCATCAGGTGTGTGGATGACTGTAGGCTGGAATTGGTTATTTAAAAAAATAAATAAATAAAAGTAGAGTCACTGTCAGGATGCAGTGAAAGAGGCAACAATGACGTCCAATCTAGTGTCTGTCTGCACCAGCACCTCCTGGCCTCCTCCTCCATGGCCACTGAGCGCTCACGGTCTCCGGCTCGTCCCACCAAAATGATCCAAAGGCACGCCCAGCGGTCGTACACGGCAGCGGCATTCTGGCGTCCTTCCCACCCTAACAATCCACGTCTCCACAGCGAGACGTGGATCTCTCCCTCGGCTGCTCTGGCTGTATAGAGTATCTCTGCTACTGTATATGGTAAATGAGCTTGCACTTATTCAGCAGATGGGTGATGTTTCCATCTGCACCTGCTAAAAAACGCGGCGACACCGCGTTTGCTAATCATGATGAGCCTCTGCTTCAGGGAAGCATCCATCTCATTTATTTATTTGTTGGTTTGTCATCCGCTCGCCGGCCGTGCATCTTTTTTTCCGTCATCACGGCGATGAAGCTCCATTCCGCCCCAGCGCTCTTGAGTATGAATAATACCGTGCAAGGTACTGCCTTATAGACCCGCAGGAATAACAGTTTGACGTTGATGCAATGCGTATTTGTATGGAAACATGGTTTTTATTTCCACATTTAGTCTATGCATTTATGCAAAATTTACATCTTGTAAGTCGTTTTGGACAAAGGCGTGATGTCATGTATGCACTCTGTCTGCATTTTTTTTTTCTTTTTACTTTTTGCCTAAATATATCTGAGAGAGTAGCTACAGTGGATATATGTATGTTAATATACGTGGTTTATATAATGCATAACTACATAAACTTCTCTGTTGTGGAAACCCAATTTCAAAGCAGAGGTGTTGTTTACATTTAGGCGACAATAGTCTCGTCTCCGTCATGCGGTACTGGTCACTAACCGCAACACTCATGTTGTTTTGTTTTGTTTTGTTGTTGTGTTGTCTCAGCTGGCCGGGGGGGTTGTGATGGCGGTCGGTGTTTGGACCCTGGTGGAGAAGAGTGACTACATCAGCCTCCTGTCCTCCAAGACCTACGCCGCCTCCGCCTACATACTGGTCCTGGCCGGAGCCATCGTCATGGTAACAGGCGTGCTGGGATGCTGCGCCACCTTCAAGGAGCAGAGGAGGCTGTTGCGAGTGGTGAGCCAGCGACTCAATATATGCCAAGACGTCGCCCAAACCTTTTTCTTTCCCCCCCACATAGCAAATCAGACGCTAAATAGCACCAACGCATTAGGCCTGATGTTTGACATGCATATGACTTCCCTAAATACGACGTTTCTATTCCAAGTAGACGTTTTTTAAAAAACATTCAAACCCACAGTATTGCTCATGATCGCTATCCACGGTGGTCACAGCACAGTCAAGCAGTGTTGCCAAGAAGAGACTTGCAACGTCCTGATCCAGCAGCAACACCTGCATGGTGTTGGAAACGCCAAGTCATACTCAGACATAACACACACCCACACACACACACACACACACCCACACACACATACACACACACACAGACTCTGCTTACTGACCGTCCTCTGTGCAATGGGCCATGGGAGGTGTTTGCAGGTGCAACACCACAGCAGTTACACCTGAGATGTTTGCGTTATTCTTATAGGTCATGTTTGACGTCCAACTCCACCGCAGTTGAATCTGCAGCGGATATTTTTTTTTGTGTGGGAGAGGGGGAAGTTGAGAACTGTGAAGTTTACTGAGCTTACCAGACACAGATTTATGTATGTATTTATTTATTTATTAAACGGCCTCATTATTTATTTATTTGTTTTATAGCATGATAAATAACCATGCCGTGGGCCAGGTAACAAAGTTAATAACGTAAACAAAGCCTGAGCCTTGGAGTGCCTCGAAAGTGAAGATCGCATATATATCCATGTCATCTCTGGTCGAGGACAGTGTCGTTTAGCGTGTTCATGTTCAGTTTAACGTGCTCATGAAAATGTTGTTTACAGCTGCCAACCCAGATATTGTTGTTTGTTGTATGCTATGATTACAGTTTCACTTTGAGCGTTCTTTTCGGTTATTGCCAACTCTGGAAGTCATCGAAAAAGGAAAAAAAAAAAAAAAACTTAAATGTCTTGAAAGTATTTGTTCTATTTTCGCGATACTCAGTGGTAGGTACAAGAGTCCCAGGGTCTGCTTTTCTTCTAGTGTTTTCATGATTAAATATTCAAATGCATGTTTAGCATAATACCATTTGATTTATTTGATTACATATTGCAATGTCATATTGGACTTTGAGTGTAGTAAATAACTTAGCGTAAAGAATCATTGCGATTGTTTGATGAATGGACGTCATGAATTCAAATATGTGCAGAATGAAAGCAATATGCACAGTTTTCCTCTCTGTTTGGTTTTACGAGGATTCAAACAGCTTTTGTTTGCACAGAAAAGCACTATAAAAAGTTGAAAAAATATATATATATATATTATTTTTTTACCCAAGATTTTTTTTTAGATTTCCAAGGATGGACAATATAAGAGGTGTGTATTTGTGAATGTAGTATGAGCCAGGCGTCCTAAATAGTGTGTGTGTGTGTGTGTGTGTGTGTGTGTGTGTGTGTGTGTGTGTGTGTGTGTGTGTGTGTGTGTGTGTGCGTGTGTGCGTGCGTGCGTGCGTGCGTGCGTGCGTGCGTGCGTGCGTGCGTGCGTGCGTGCGTGCGTGTGTGTCGGCAGTCAGGGAGGGAGGCTGATGAGGCTGGAGAGTCATTCCTTCAGGCGACACATAAAAGGCAAAATCGCAGCAGAGACAGACGCCTCCTCAGCTTGGCAGCCATAAAACCCCCACGTCACAGAGGAGAACTGGAGAGCGCCTTGTCTCCAAGGTCTGTGCCCACACAAGGTGGAAAAAGCACTATAATGCACTTAGTTTTCTCTATATTTAATGTGGAAGCTAGATTTAGAATTGGACTCACGGGAGCTGAGGTAACCGGACATGACGGAAATGTATGTTAAACAAAACATTCCCAAATTTTCAACTGGATTTGTTTAGAAAGTGGCCTCATCCACTTGGTTAGCCCTCTCTGAATTACTAGAGCAGGGTTAAAAAAAAAATCAGTTCACCGATACGATTCAATTCTATCATTCAAGTTAGTGAATCAGTTTGAAAACCGTAATATGTTTGGAAGTCATACAATCATTTTCCCCTTGAATACCACCCTAGTCACAAATGAATTGAAATATTAGATTGATAGATGGTGCTTTATTCATCCCCGAAGCAAACTTGCAATGTCCCAGCTGCTCACATCAACACAGTAGGCAAAATAATAATAAAGCAATACAATAAAAACATGTTTAAAAATAAAATGGCAATATACAGACAATTTGGAAAATGTACAATAAACCTAACAATTAAATGTACCCAATACAAAAATCAAATATACACTGAATCTATTGATAGACAACAGATTTAACCTCACACAACAGAAGAACAAAATTAAAAAGAAAAAAGAAAATTAGAGTCCGGTTTTTCTTCCATGAAATCTTTTTGTAATGCATGTCAGATGCTTTGCTGAAAGTTGGTCACATTTCTGATGATCAGAATGGGTTTATGCGGCCAGGCACATGTACAAACTGTCTGAAGAAAAAAAAATAATAATAAAATAGAAAAAAAAAAAGTGTGTTTAAAAAAAATAATTGATAAATTGTCAAATAAATAAAAATAGCCCTAAAATACAAAACAGAAATAATCAGATGTATAAAAGATGCACAGGATAAACTTTGTTGGGTATATAGGGTATAAATTGTAATTATGAATTATTACTATGTACTAACTAGCTTATTGCAGTGTGTACAGTGTAATACAAGTGTTATTATATTTAAAATGTCAATACGTATATCAATAGGGAATCAGATCGATATGGAATGGTGAGAGCCTCCCAGCCTTATGAATTACCTTCAAGTCCCCGTGGCCCACTCCTCTCCTCCCTCTCTTTGATTTAAAGGTGCATCTCTCTCATGTCGCGCCCTTTTCCCTCTCATCTTTCCTCCTGTCTTCCCCATGGCTCGCACCTGCCCATTCCGCTGCATTCTACTTCTGTCCATCTCTCTCGCTCTCTCTCTCTCTCTCTCCCTCTCTCTTACTCTCTCTCTCCCTCGTTCCTCCTCGACACTCCATGTCTCCTCCGTTCACTCCTCTCCTCCTCCCAGATTTGTCTCTTCCTGTTGGAAATCCGACAGAGCGACGAGTGGAAGCCAAGATTAAACGGCCCGCCGCCTCATCGTTCATTCATGTCACGCCGCCGCGCCCCGTGACAGGACCGTTCCGCACGCTGATGAGTCTTTTATGACGGGGAGATTAGTGGATATGATATCATGGTATCGTAAAGTTTCAGGGGCGACGGTGATATTCACGATGATACATAACAATAAAATAATAATGATAATCTAGTATTTCCTCCCTGGGTCCAGGATTTTCATCCGCCATTGCTTGTATTTCCTCCTTATTGTTTTTTGGTGATTTTAGGTGTATTTTAGAGAACATATTTTTTGACAAACAATACAACACCCATGGTCTTAATATCAGGTTTAACCTTTTACCCCGTCACCGCGTCACAAAATCAAGATTTAAGAAAGGAATTATCGTTGGAAAATTAACTTGTGCTATGGTGTATGGCAATGAGTGGTTCCCTAAATTAAAAGGGTGCAAACACAAACCTTGAATTAACCACCTCGGTTTTAGATGCGGAAAACCCAATTCAAACGCAATCACGAAAAGAAATCCATTTACTGCTGCTAAAACAATTAGAAGAAATTGGGGAAACTGTTCGAGTGGAATGGGAAATATATGCCTGTTCCTGTCTCTGTCTCTGTGTGTGGTTCTAGATGTTCAAGAGCACAGTTACATTTTTGACGTAAGGATTGGTCACGGTTCTGAGACGGCGGCCCTTCGAGGGGTTGGATTTAAAAGCTCTGTCCCGCTGCGAGTGAGTGCGAGAGACGTCCTCCCGGGTTTGGAATGCAGGGGGCGTCCTCAGGAGCTCGAGCTTAAAAAGAGGATGAATCACACTGACAGGTTGATATTGCCCTGTTGAGAGGTTTCCCAAGGAGGAAAAATAAGATGGAGCTGGGCCTTGTGTGTGAAACCGATATACAGTTTGAATCTCAATGCAAATACAAAGCTGTGTGTGTGTGTGTGTGTGTGTGTGTGTGTGTGTGTGTGTGTGTGTGTGTGTGTGTGTGTGTGTGTGTGTGTGTGTGTGTGTGTGTGTGTGTGTGTGTGTGTGTGTGTGTTCACTTCTCTCTGTTTTCGCCGGACAGAACTCTTAGAATCCGCTGGTGTGAGTGTTAGTGGGTGAGACGACTGGAGAGAACAGTCACTAACTGCAGTGAGTAACTTGGCTGACCTGGCTCTCAGTGCACACATAGGATTTCTGTCACAGCGTATACACATCTGTGTGTGTGTGTGCGCGTGTGTGTGTGCGCCTTACCGGAGTCATCACTCTGCTGTCTTGGCCATCAACAGCCACATGGACCGTTTGTCAAACATTTCACGCACTGCCATTTGGTTTGTCTTTTGGCAGTCCCACACTAAACTGTATCATACTGGACATAGTCTCCCATAGTGAACAATGGTCCTGGGTTGCTTAACGCAACAGGATCTGGAACGGACCTGACCTTCCCCGTAGTCCCAGGCTCTGACTAAGTTCTGACAGTGTGACTTGTGCCACATCCTGATCCTGACGAGTGACCAATAGGATCGCGGTGTGAAATCACGGCATGCTAGCGCAATATTTTCCGAATTTCCCACAGGTGGATAATTCCAGGTTTAGAAAGTAAAAATCCCGCCCAGTTATTGCTCTACCCATGAATTCAACTGATTTTCACTCATCCGTTGAACCCCCCTGGGTTGGTGCTAATTAGCAAATGTGCATGGTTGACTGAAAATCCCGGAGTGGAATCGTACATTCTGAACCCGGATTATCCCAAAGTGTACAAAATGGCGGAAAATGCACAGTGTGTGGAGGTCTTGAGTCACACAAGTACTGTAGCATCTTGCATTTGCCCCCATTGGTTTGATTAAATCTTCCTTCGTGTGAGAGAGAGTTTAAGCTCCTCTCACCCCTCCACCTGAGCCAACTGTCAATAGCGCATCAAAATGCACTAAGGCGGTTCGGCATTCGCATGGGACGCCTGATCCAATCGTCTTCTGCCATCAAATCACAGACCAACTCCACTAAACTGCGCTGATTTCCTTTGCCTGATAACGGATCGCCTTGGGAATTCAGGTCAAGGTTTTTTTTCGCGATCGTATCTCCTCTTGTACTTAACTCTGAAGGAACCTGGCATGTGAAGCGGCCCCTCTCGTGCCTCCCACCACCCCCTTCAGCTCTGACACACTTGCTCACGAATCAGATCTTGTAGATAAAACGGCAAAGGACTGCAAAGGCGTCCTGAGGGAACTGTGTGTGGGATGTGTCCTTGTGCGACGGCTATCTGAAAATTAGTTTTCAAGAGTTTGCAAGTAATTTTAGTATATCTTATGTGTTATTAGTCCTATATAGTCCTATAAGGCCTGCTTTTTAAGAATGGCACCATCAAATTGCAAGTAAGTTCCTTTTGTTAACACTGGACCTTAGTACTTAAAATATGTGTCAGTCCCCTGTATCACGGTGTCCCGAGGATTAACTCAGGCTGCACTGATTAAACCAAAGGTCCAAGTGTCGAGGGGATTCAAAATAATCTATTCAGGATGACAGGAATGTGCCTATTGCCCAAGTTCCATCGCGGAAAGCCCTGCGAGGCTGCGACTGTTATGAAGCGCGATTAGAGATGGACATGATTTGACATAAATCGGTGGGGATTTAATGCGATCAATGTCCAATTTTTATTTGGTGTACGATGGGGATCAGAATGCACGGAAAGTAAATGTAGGCGTTCCTTATAAAGCGTTTTAGCTGGGGGAGCGAGGAGACACTGCGGCGGCAGGACAGCCAAGAACATCCTTCAAGCTTGGCAGATTTTAAATTTCAGGCGCAAAAAAAAGGACTTAATGAGTCGACTCGGGGACACTATTTAAATGAAAATGGTCTCTAATAGGAGAGTTAACTCGATCAGTCCGCGGCACGGCGCGGCAGAAGTCAAGTCGGGCTTATTATAGCCATTGATCATGTTTACGGGCGGACCGGGCTTCACCGGCCCACGTTATAAATAATTAACACCAGGAGCAATCTGAGAATAACACCAGTGTTGATCAATGTGGGCGGCGCTGCGGCAAGTGGAGGATAGTGGAGAAAATCTCCATCCCCTTACCACACCCCACATATCATCATCCTCATATGTCTATCCACTTGGCTCTGTTCCACGTAAACGGAAAGCGGCCATTAAAGCGTTTGATTTTGGTTGATGCTGCGAAGGGCTGTCCTCCCTCACAGAGCCGGTGTGGTCCATGTGAGGGAGGGGAGCAACTGTGTGAAGAAGAGAGAAGTGGTTTCTGTTGTTTGCTGGCTGATCGTCCCGTAGTGTTTACCTCTTCGGTGGTAAATGTTTATCTGCAAGGGTGATCTGGGTTCGTCTGCATTTTATGCTCTTTTTTAGATTAGATGGCACTTTATTAACCCCCCCAACCTCGCCCCGGGGGGAAAATTCAATTTTGTTGGTGCGGCAGAGGAAAAACAGCAAGCAATACGGGTATTTTCAAATGATATCTTCTAACGAGGCCTAAATAATGCAAAATCTGCGAGTATAATAGAGCTATCAATTACAATAGGGGAAAACAATAGGATTTGGATGGATGCAATCAAGCTGCTTACTAACCTGGAATAGACCTCGGATCTCCGTGAAACACGGTGGAAATGTACCCGGTTGTGACTCATGAGGCAGCCTGGGCTCAGACGGAGCGCATATAAGAGCCCGCAGTCACTCTGATAACTTCTGAGTGCTCTCATGAGAACTAAATGACTGACTGAATGCCAAAGAATAATGTGTTTTGGTATTTACACTGTTCGATTCTGTCTGTGGTTGATTGATTAGGCGTGCGGCTGACGAGGCTGATAAATAAAATTGGGTTGAGTGCTAAGGTGTTATTTCTGTCAACATGCTGGTACTGCTTAATAGCTTTTTCCAAGAAAGACAAACAGTGTGTTATCAGCACCCTCTGTTTTTCTTTCATCAAATGGCCTTAGTGGAACCTAATGGGGGGAAAAAAAGTTATATGTATTTTTTTTTATTTAGTTAATTGGTTTCAGCGAAGTGGAAAAACGCTCCAGCCTCAATTTAAACATAGCCAACCCGACAATTTTCTCTGGAGAGTCCTCGTTTTGTTTATTTTTATTTTTTTACTGCCCTCATCCGATGTTCTCCCAGTGTCAGAATTCTCCAGTATTTCTTGTGTTAGGACACATTTTGTTTTTCTTTATTTATCACAAGAGTTGATTGCACAAGTTGATCAATAGAGAAAATTGGCTTTCGGTAAGTAGTAGAGACACTAGATTGGAGTTGCAGTTCATCTAGACTTGGGTGCATCCCCCCCTTTCATCCATTTGGAAATCATATGTTTTGCAAAGCCTGATGAACTGTAAAATGGGAGTAGACAAAGTTATGTTCGACTATTGTAACTTTTTTCTAGTATATAAAATAAGTTTGCCAGTAGGATACTGAAATTGCAAGTCGATGAAGTTCTATTTCTCTGGGATTTGGACTCCAGACTCACAAACTGGAGTTTGGAAAATCCCTACCATGTCTGGGGGTTAGCAGCGAGAACAGAAAGATCCCTTGTGTCGGACTTGACAATGGTGTCCATTTTAACTCTGTTCTCCACCTCCTCTTCCTCAGTACTTTGTGCTGCTGCTGTGCATCTTCCTCCTGGAGATCCTGGCCGGCATCCTGGCTTACATCTACTACCAGCAGGTAATCCTCTCTGCCCGCACCACGCCCAACACTGGAAAGCCACCGGATTGTCATCGCGGTCCAATTTGTATTTATGCAACATTATCGTTTATTTTGTCATTCGTCGTACACAAGGTGATCAGTACAGCACATGGAGCACTAATCAATTATTAACATATAAATAGAAAAACTATGCAAATCGTAAGGTTTGTCCATACGCCATAAAGAATAAGAAATGAAAGACATGAACTGCCTGAAATGCTTTGAGATGTGTAATGCTATACATTTTTTCACTTATATATTATTATCTTTATTTATAATAAGAATAATAAATATAGCTGCAGGCAGAAATGCACAGGGTCCAGTTTAGTCATGTTACTTACGGATTACAGTTTTCCGAGTTCCCGTAAAACATGCCATCACTTCGTATCGACATCAATTCCAAAATTTTGAGTTCCCATGGAACATAGCATCAGATTGTGCTGTTGCTCGTCTTTACATCAGCATTACTACTAAAGCGAGTTATAATTTTTCCGAGTTTCCATTCAACGCAACATCGGTTGACATAATGACGGGGTGAGTCCTGGTGACGCGGAATTACTAATACAAGCCGATACACTTGTTGTGTGTTATTACGTTATCCTAAAAATGCGAAGGTGGCTGTCTTCTTCCTGTAGTCCACAAAGTCCTGCCTCACGGTGTCTCTGTGGAAGGAAATCCCTCCGTCTGGAAGTTCCCAACAACACGGCTCCATTCAAACGGATTAAACACTGCTTGTCCCTCAGAGGGATTTCATCAACTTTTTAAACTTTGAGGCTAAAATAAAATGGAAACGATTCAGACCCGTTGCGCTAGAGCTGCAAGCGAACTCCATGTGTGAGGACACAAACATGGTTTGTACCATGTTACAACTGAGAGCCACACTTTGCATATACATATAACAAATTGGATGATGATGTGTTTTTTCATTCATTCCTGCTCCGAATATAGATAGATATAGATCAAACTTGAACCACGAGATGCCTGAGATGTCCCAGCTCTAACAAAACCTCAACCATGTCTGTGGGTTCAGTGATTGTCATGTTCCAGACACTTTTAGCCCAAAAAATGCAAAGGAGGATAATAATACTAAAATTCGCAGCAATAATAATAGGGGCTGGACCCATAATAATAATAATAATAATAATAATAATAATAATAATAATAATAATAAAAGAAAAGGAGATAAAATGCCTTAGGAAAAGTAATCAAATCGGCCGTGTCATTTGAGGTGCATTTCTGGTTTAGATGTAGCAAATGCAAAATGTTCATTATTTTTGAGAAAGGATTGGTTTTTGCATTTTTAAAGTCACAATTATGTTGTCCAAATAATGAAAAATGTGTTTCATTTAGAAGGGTATGTGGAGTAGAATTATCAACATTTTCATTTGGCTGAGAATTTAATCTACAAAGGAACACAACTTTGATAAAAGCCGTTGCAAATTAATGTTGTACTTTCATGTAGCTCGCATAAAGACAAACCTGTCAAAAGACAGATTTCTTTTTTTAAGGTTTAAGGATTTGCTTTTGGCTAAAGGTGTTCATTTGGTTGAAATGAAAACATAGATTATGTAGAGATTATAAGACGTGACAACACATCGTTCAGTTAAATAAAGTTGCCAAACATAGTGCTTATACTATTTTAAATTCCTTGTAGTACCATAAGTATTGCATATTCTATTTGAAATTCCTTACAATACCATATGTACTTCATATACTATTTTCAATTATTTGTAGTGGATATACTATTTTAATTCCTTACAGTACCATATGTATTTCATATACTATATTCAATTATTTGTAGTGAGTATACTATTTTAATTCCTTACAGTACCATATGTATTTCATATACTATATTCAATTATTTGTAGTGGGTATACTATTTTCATTCCTTACAGTACCATATGTATTTCATATACTATATTCAATTATTTGTAGTGTATATACTATTTTAATTCCTTACAGTACCATATGTACTTAATATACTATTTTCAATTATTTGTGGTGGATATCCTATTTTAATTCCTTACAGTACCGTAAGTTATGCATGTATTATTTTTAAATTCCTTGAAGTTCCATAAGTAGTGCATATATTTCTGCCTGCTGGCTGTCTGCTATGTGGCTCCTCGCTATATTAAAGGTGCAGCAATATAATTATCGCCAGCTCATTCATTATACACAACCCTTGTGCACATGAATAGTGACTGCGTTTCTTTCCCTTTATCTCTTGCTCTCTCTCTCTCTCTCTCTCTCTCTCTCTCTCTCTCTCTCTCTCTCTCTCTCTCTGTCGCTTTTTAGTTCTACGTCTCGCTCTCTGCTGGGTCTGGTGTTCGCTTTCTCCACATTTCCTTTCAACTTCACAGCTCTTCCTCTCCATCCTCCCTTCTCTCTCCTCCTCCCTGTTATTGTTGTTAGAACTCCTCTCTGCATTCTCCCTCCTTCTTTTCTTTCATCTCAACACCGTCACGTGACCGGGGGAGCTACGGCTCCGTTAACGCTGTGTAAATAAGTACGTCTTCAATTAGGCGAAGGGGATAAACACTAAACCAGTATCCAACTGCCCGGTCGATAGTGAATTTCCGTTGATAGATGTTTGTATATATATGTTTTGCACCGAAAGAAAACGATAGCGATAACAGTCAAACCGAGAGCATTGCGGATGATACCGGACCGGTGATTCTTCCTGATTACGCGCAATTTGAATATAAATTTGAATATATATATATTTGAATATTTTCCATTTCACAGTTCATTGGGGGAGGAGCTCGACCTGACCTTTCTATTTAGACTGATGGTGAGATAAAGTGTGATATTCAGCAGCAGAACTTCCGTCATAAAAGTCAAGGAATTGTAAAACGCACACCCAGATATCTGGGGGAGGGTTTTTTTTTTGTTTTTTTTTTTAACCCATAACACTCCATCTGTTCTTTCATGTACATCATGGACGGATCAAGTGGAAGCGTCACTCCAATTTCCCTTCCCTTTCTTCTCCTCTTTCCCCATCTCTCGCTCTCTTCACCTCCTCCCTATCTCCCCATCCTTCTTTGCTGTGATGTATCTTTCACGCTTTGATTTACAGTGGTTTCCCAGCCTGCTGGTTGCCATAGAAACTGAGCCCTCCCACCCCCTCCACACCTCCACCCCACTCCCCCCACTCTGCCTATTGTGTGTGGCATTGTACAACTTCAACCCGTCGATACAACTTCCACGCTCGGCTCCCACTAAGAGGAGAAAAATCGATCCATAGAATTGATAGCGCAGTGACATATTCAACCGGGAGAGTTGTCTTGTTTCATTTCTATATAAAAATGGTCCCGAGTTCCACTCAAGGTGGCACTTTAAAAGGTCTTTTGAAAAGTCTTAACTGGAACCTGAAGGTGGCTTACCGTGTCAATGGATCTCCAGCATTCAGAGTCTCAAGACTAGAGTGATGGATTTGTACTCAGCTGGTTGTGTATTTTTTGTCTCTCTCGGTCGTGTCCGGTGCTGAAACGTTTGCGTTGCATCGTGACTCTCGGATCTATTTCTGCAGCATGAACACAAATTTATGAATGTCCGCAGCTCAATGAGGAGCTGAAGCAGACCCTGCGGACCACCATGGTGAAGAAGTATCAGCAGAAGGAGGAGGAGCACGTCACCAGGGCTGTGGACAGGCTGCAGCAGGAGGTACGACGCTACTAAGGACCGGAGTTAGAAACTTAGCTTAATTTAATTTTATTTTATTTTCAAAGTTAATTAATTTAGCCGTCTTTTGTATTTGTTTGTTTCATTTGAAACGGGAGAAATGCAATTAGAAATTAGGGACCCAAGATGGCAAAATGCTAAATTAAGCGACTATGTAATCCCTCTTGTAAAATGCACTTCACTGCACTTTGTTTAGATCTGACGTTACAGAATAATTGTTCCTGCCGTTGAATTTTCTCTGTCTGTTTTTCAAGGAGGAAGTTGTCGCTCACATGCCAGTTTTCAACAAATAAATAAATAAACTCAATTTATTTGTTTATTTTGCATTTCCCTCCGCTCTTCCCTCCTCCCAGTTCAAGTGCTGCGGCAGCAACAGTTCGTCAGACTGGGAGGAGAGCGTGTGGATCCGCTCCAGCCAGGCCCAAGGCCGCATGGTCCCAGACAGCTGCTGCAAGAGCCCCACCGAGGGCTGCGGCCACCGGGACCATCCCTCCAACATCTACAAGGTGGAGGTGAGGAGGGGACAGCGGGTCCAACAGGGGTCAAAAGGCCACACCGGGAGCAAAGGCTCATGGGTAGTTGGTTGTCCAACAATGGAATAATGACCTTTTCCAGATATATATTCATGGTGATTAAAAAGTCCCACAAATGTGAGAACATGGTCGATAACTGGTCGGTTAAGGTAACTTGTCACAAAGTGCTGTTCCATTCTTCATATTTATATAATGATGTATATATACACGCTTTATTCCATTGAAGTCAGAACTCAGAAAAGGACCTTCTACTTGGAAAAGTGCAAAAGAATGACCATTTAAATCAGAGTTCCAAGTCGGATGGAATTTGTTGGAATGGGGAAAAAAGTAGTATTTCCCCAAAGACTGGTGCATTGTGGGAAACAGTGGCTCTTTCATGTCTCAAAATGTCAAACATGTGACCTGTGGATAACGTAATAGCGATAAATGTCATCAAATTACATCTAACGAGACAGTGTTGCAGCATGTTTACAGCGAAGACGGAAGGCCGTTGCATTATTTAGTGTGTTTGCAAACGCTGAATGTGTGTTTTGATGATGATGATGATGATGATGATGATGATGATCTGTGTTCTGAATGTCCCACTTAGGGCGGCTGCATCACTAAGCTGGAGAACTTCATCCTGGACCACTTGAAGATCATCGGAGCGGTCGGGGTTGGGATTGCCTGCGTACAGGTGAGTAATGGCTGTTTCACTGCACATACATTGCTATGGTATGGATTATATTGACATTTTGAACTTTTCCATAGTAGCTTCATTGATAGCCGTCTTATTGATTTCTCTTCATCTTTTTGTTTTCCCACGCCAATGCTGCAGGTCATAGGGATGGTGTTTACCTGCTGCCTGTATCGCAGTCTAAAGGCAGAGCCTTACTAAAGAGTAGAAGAAGAAATGTAGTTTGTTGAGCAAGGACAGTATTCTTTCGTTGTCACCGCCATTATGCAAGAGCAACCCATACATTTGTTAAAAAAACACCAAAAAAAAACCCCTCCCTGAAGTTCTGCGGCGCCTAGAGAGCCGCCACTGTCACGTCCCCCAAGATGGAGGAGTTCCGGAAACTCCGTTCACCGCCCCTCCGTGTTCATTTGGGGTTTAGGCATTAGTCAGGGCCAAAGTCTCCACGGCTTTCTCCCAGTCCAGCCGCGCTGTCTGTCTCTGCTGCGGAGCCGGCGTAATGGCGGGAGCGTCGCTTTCCCCCAGAGCGACGTACAGACGGGCGGGGCTGGGCAGAGAATGTTAATCACGGCAGCAGCGGCGGCTTCGCTTCCGCCTTGAATTAATGAACAGCGTTGCACATTACCCCCACCCTCCTCCCTCCCTGCTCCCTCACGCAGGTGCAAAGTTTAAGACCAACCATATATATTTAGATCATTTTATAAATATACAGTCACTCTTAATCTTTTAAATGGTTAGTTTTTGTATTTTTTGTAAATATTTATTTCTGTATCTCACACACACACACACACACACACACACACACACACACACACACACACACGTCTGGCAATGCGATGTCAAGTGCCTTGCTTCAGGACATGGTGGAAGTCGCCAAAAATGTAAATACATTTTTATCGTTCCCAGCTGCAGGATACATACTTCACACCAGTTTCTCTGTTAGCAAAGGGATCATTTAAATATCAATTTCAAATGTTTTGCCTTACTTTGTATCACTATTGATACAGCAGCACTACTAACATTTCCAATAGAAGGTGCCTCATGTGACGTGTCTTTTGAACAAGTGACAGTGGCATCTGTCACGAGAAACTACTGTATAACTGATCTGCCAGCCTTCACCGCAGGATCCACTGTAATATCTGCCTTTACGGCTTCTTTAAGATTTATTTTAACAAATGAAGATTTTGTTTACTTTTCTATAAACATTCACGTTATTTTATTGTATTAAACAGACCAGTGGGAGGAGATTATCCACGTTTAATCACTGCTCGTATGATGGGGTTTATTTCCTTTCACCTGCCTCAAAGACGCCACTAAGTTCATCTGAAACCTGCTGTATTTTGTGTCTCGATCCCAGAAAGTGTTTCTCAGTCTGAATAAAAGTCATTCAACACCAGAGAGGTTCTCGCTGTGCTCTGTCCTCCGAAATGAGAAATTCCAATGAACGTCGGGTGGAAATGAGCGAAATAAAGGACGATAAAAGGAGGAATTTTACCCTCAACGTCAACAACCAAGAGGAAATATAAAGCAAAGAAAATCGCTTGTTTGGTAG
Organism: Zeus faber; assembly: GCF_960531495.2. Taxonomy (NCBI): domain Eukaryota; kingdom Metazoa; phylum Chordata; class Actinopteri; order Zeiformes; family Zeidae; genus Zeus; species Zeus faber. The sequence goes on along the minus strand of NC_137190.1, from coordinate 25,407,616 downwards.
AAGACCTTCCTTATATTTTGAGACCTGAGACTCCTCAATGTCAATTATCCGCTGTACAAAAAAACCCAAAAACGTGACTGTCCTTCCCTCGACACTTCATCCAGTCCCACCTTTCCGAACCCGCACAATAACCCTAATCACTTCACGTGATGGCCGTCCACCCCCCGAGCCCTCGGCCCTCACACAATTGGCGTTGGCCTCCAGGTGCATTAGCGTATTAATCCAAAACCAATTCCGTAATGTCAGGGTGTAGTCATGGTGTATATTTGGGCAACGGCAGCAATTCGCGCCACAAAATAACCGTTGGGGAGCAGTCCCTACACCGTGACGACTGTATGAAAGCAGATTTAAATCCGGTTATGAGGTTTTGAATGCTCATAATAACGATATACTTTCAATAATCCCGTCGACCACATAAGAATTCACTTTAACCAGCAGTTGCTGTGGGTAAACACAGGGAGGCAGCACCTGTCAGGCTTTCAGGACTCGGGGCTCCGTACGCTTCTCTCTCGCTGATGTAAACAGCTGCAAAGAGCGTGTGCGGAAATATCTTCCAGTTTCCTCTTTGGCCTTCCGCGATAAGCTCCCTCCCTTCCTTCCCGCTCTCCACGCGGGCCTGCCCTCTTTGATTTGCCAAATTAGAAGGGCAGAAATCCAATTAGCTGGGAGGCGTGCGGCGTTGCTTTCCCCAAGAGAGGGAATCCGTCTGGGAGTTATCCATTTTTATTTATTATTTTTTTGCATAGTTGCTGTTGAACGCCAAAGACAGCAGGGGCTGATATTTCATTTCACTGTTGGGAGGGACAATAAACAGGAAAAAAATTCTCAAGAGCAAATCCTGAAGGGGACACTAAAGTCGCCGCCAAAAGTACTCTTGTATTAAATGTATATAGAGGAAAGCCTTATTACAATTGTATGTATGTATGTATATATATATATATGTGTACTGGATAATTGATGGTTGGATAATAGTTGTTATGGCTGTCATGGCTGATGGCTGCGTCCGTCGGTGTTTGAATAATTGTAATGTAGTCACTGAGGTCCGAACTAAACCATGCTGTGCCCTGTGCCCTGTGCTCGTGCTGGCATCGGGGTCCTCATGATCTGCTGTGCCCGTGTCAGGGGGCACAGCAGATCACGGGGTCTTTCTACTTACTGGTCAGTTAGTAGAAAGACCCCAGTATTATCAAAGGCAATTTGATCAAATCTTCATGGGAAAGGAATGAAGTGCTTGTGGAAATGTTTCATAATAGTGTCATAAGGCAAAAGCAACACAAAAAACAGCGCTGGGCACGGACAGGCAGGGACAGCCAGACAAAGGCGTAGTCTCAGGTAAGGTTGTTGAGGTTTTTTAAAACATTTTTTTATCAGTGCTATGAAGGGAAAAGCCCTCCCTTATTTAGACTTGTAAAAAAGTGAAGACAATTGTCTTGCCCTTGTGCTGAATTGTGTTTTGAGTACGGAAAACGCCTCAGTTCTATTCGAGGAGACGGACTGTTCAGAGTCGGTGAGAATGGTGGAAGGATTAGCTCCAGAGAGAGAGCCAGAGACTTCAAATGACGGCACAGGGGTCGGGGGCACAGCAGATGATGAGGACCCCATTGCCAGCACCGGTACAGGGGACAGGGGCGCGGCATGTTTTAGTTCCGACCTCAGCAACTGCACAAAGCCATTCCAACTTACATCCAATGTATAGAAACACAAACTCTCGCCACCAAGTCGTTGGCGTTCCAAGGGAAATGGTTTTGAGATTTTCCATGGCTACATGACAGTCCATCGGTGAAAGGAGGAGCAAAGGATTTTTAAAAGGGTCATTTACCTATCAATTATCCAGAATATACAGTAGTAATAAGGGTTTCCTCTATATACTGTACATGTAATACAACAGTTTGGCGGCACCTTTAGTATCCCCTTTAGGAATTGCTCTTGAGAAATCTTTGTTTTTATTGTCCACCCTCCAACAGTGAAATGAAATACCCGCTCCTTGTCAGCAGGATGATTTACACACACACACACACACACACACACACACACACACACACACACACACATACACACACACACATACACATACACATACACACACACACGCCGCCTCTTGGTTTGTGTTGCCCCAGTGAGTTGTAAGGTGTGCTATTTTCAGTGGGAGGGCCCTGGGCGCCCTTCACCTTTCTTCCATGTACGGCGGTTTGACTACTATAAAAAGAAAGAAACCGGCGTATAGTTTGTCTTTGGCCAATGATAGCAGGAACATGCAGGCTGTGCCGCTGTGGCTGCACTGACACAGGGAGGACCTGTGTGTGTGTGTGTGTGTGTGTGTGTGTGTGTGTGTGTGTGTGTGTGTGTGTGTGTGTGTGTGTGTGTGTGTGTGTGTGTGATTTGAGAGAGAGAGAGAGAGAGAGAGCTGAGCTTGTTATTAAGAATAAAGAGCCACTGGATGGGTACTTTATTCATCTCCAGAGGGAAATTTCAGTGTCTGCAACAGCTTACATTAAAAAAAATTGGCAAAATAATAGGAAATCAAAAGAATAAAAAAAAGTAAGAAAATGGAAATTTACAGAAAATCTGAAAATATACAATAAAAACCATCCAACGGTTGACTGTACAGATTAAAATATGTAATATGATATATCTGAAATATGACAACAGGTACTCAACTGAATGATTAAACCACAAAATGTATTCAACAAAATAACAGAAAAATAAAATATACAAATATATTAAAAATATGAATAAATGAACAAATTAATGAAAAAAATATGGCCATATATAGTAAACAGACAAATGAAATAAAGCAGTGATCCAGAGTACTGAACCAAAGATGAGGAAAATAAACAATAAACCCAATGACAAAAAAATAAGCCTGAAAAAATGGGCAGAAAAATAATATGAAAAATTATGATCATTTGATTTCCTGTGTGTGTGTGTGTGTGTGCGTGTATGCTTGTGCGTGTGTGTGTGTGTGTGTGTGTGTGTGTGTGTCTAAGCCGGACCCCGTGCAGTAGGTGGCAGCAGCACACTTGGCCGATCCGGCCCCATCACATGCTGGAGGACTGTGTTCGGCCTGTGATGGGGCCTGTCCAGTCCAGCAAGAATTGAAATTAATTGAATGACCCAGCTCGGAGGAAAATGGAACGATGGATCTATCTATCTATCTATCTATCTATCTATCTATCTATCTATCTATCTATCTATCTATCTATCTATCTATCTATCTATCTATCTATCTATCTATACACACCCACTCATATATATATATCTATATATATGTATACTGTATACATATATATGTATACAGTATACATATATATACTGTGTATATATATATATATATATATATATATATATATATAGTATAATATAGATGTGTATACTGTATACGTATATATGCATATATAAAACCAACCCAGAGATGTTATTAACGTTATTCCAGTGAAGATCACACACGTTTTCAGCTTTTATTTTGCAGGCTTGGTCAAACGGCAAATTGACTTGCAGAACATGAGCGATTATATTTAGCTATTTTCACACTGTTATCAAGTCTGTTATTAAGTGCTGACTTAACACTTTTTGGGTGGGTGGGTGGGGGGGGGGGGGGGGGGTGGGTGATTATGTAAGTCATTTACATTTACACCAGTTCCACCAAGAAGGACCGGCTCAGCGGATTGAGAGACTTTAAAACCTTCTGAGGGAAGCTTCTGAGTTCCCCGCAGACCTAAGCAGGAGTCCTGTACGAGTACTGTACTACGGAATAAAAAGCCTTTTCGTTCCCAGCATCCCTCTCTCATGCCCTCTCTCGCTCCCTCTCTCGCCCTCTCCCTCGCCCTCTCTCTCTCTCTCTCTCTCTCTCTCTCTCTCTCTCTCTCTCTCTCTCTCTCTCTCTCTCTCTCTCTCTCTCTCTCGCCCTCTCTCGCCCTCTCCCCCGCCCCCCTTTTGTAAGAGGCGTCACAGGTTTAGGCGCGCGGAGCCGCGGCTCTCGGGGAAGGTACAGTCCTTCGACATGCAGATCCACGCCGGCCTACTGCGGCGTCTGGATCACATGCTCCATCACCCTGTCACATGTCGGCTCATCCCCGCCTGCTCCGTCAAGCAGCACGGCTCAACATCTGGCTTTCCATCCGGGCCCGTTCCGGATCACATCCCAGGCAGAGGAGCTTCTCAAGAGGTTGTTTTATTATTATTATTTTTTATCGGGATCTTTTTTTCGACCTTTCCCGGAGGGGGAGGTCTGGTCGTCTCACTTTTTGATCTTCCTCCAGGGTGTGGACGTCTGGAGTGGGGGGGGGGGGGGTTGGGGAAGCCGGGGTCAAACTGTGGTTACGTGGACAAATATGCGGCGAAGAGGAAGAAGGAGAGGAGGTTTGACGGCTTTGACCTTGGGCTGTGTAAAGTGATGCTAATATTTGGACGAAAAGGTATTTTATTCTGTTCCCCCAGCATGTTAATGCGCTTATGTTAAAAGTGTCAGTCCAAGCAATCCTTGTGTATTTAAAGTGGTAATCCGTAAGATTATTTTGTTCAAACAAATCCCATGTTTGATACTTCATTTTGCTGGCACTTTATAAGAAACAGCCATTCGGTGTATTTGCGCTCTGAATATGCTCCTCCACATGTTGATGGCGGAGTCCGCCCATTCTCCTGGCAAGAATCGACTAATCGGGGCACATGCAAGTTCTGAAAGGTGTGGTGAATTTGATAAAGCAGCCTAGCCTGCTGTGTTCCGTAACAGTCTTCCCACCACCTCGGGTGAAGAAGAAAAAAAAACAACAACAAACGAAACAAGAAGAAGAAGAAGGCACACGTTTGAGAAAATAAAGTGAGTGAGCGCCTTCCAGGTGCAGGACGAGGGTCAACGTGGTTCCCGCAAAAGAACAAACTTAGAACAGTTTGGAATGGAAACCTGGGATTTGTTGTGAAATCCACCCAACACAGACTATCTTACGGATTTCCACTTGAATATCCATCAAAACACAAAATATTGTCCGGGTGCTAAATCTCTTTAACGTTTAACTTTTTTTTTTTTATGTTTCAAGAGCAAAGAGGAGCCTGAACACTTGAAGTCTATATCGTTGCCACTCACTGCCAATGCACATTACCACTCAGTACTTGGCGTTCCCTGAAGTCACCCTCTCTCATCAGGCAAATAAATGACATTAGTGTCCAAGGGTACTCCACTTACGTAGAAAGGGACGTAGTTCTTATGAAGCTTGTTCCTCCGCTTGCTCTGACGAATCAGGGACTGTACGTTCCGTCTCCGCTGACCTCCCGGCAGCAGGAGTCACCTGCAAGGTCCTTCGATGCTCTTGGGTTCTTTTTTTTTCATTTTTCGACTGTCCCGAACCTTCCCCGGTTGGATGCCGCGCGCGCTTGTCCATCTGCCCCAGAGCCTTCGGGGTGCTTTCTTCCGCAAAGGTGGGCTTTGCAAGCGTTTTCGGGAAATCGAATTTCTTTCGGTCTTTTAGGTTCACTGTCAGACATTTTGCCGGGTTTAGCCAAAATAAGGCCCGGTTCAGCAAACTGTGAACAACCCGCCTTGATTATACTTTAAAGCGGCGTGAGTTCACTGACGTCAACAACTTTTGTGCGCCTCAGGATTGCTGTTTGATCATCTTGCATGAAGCAAGTGAAATAAGTACCAAACTTAAATTCATCCTTTGGACTCCATCTATACTCCACGGCAACCACAAAAAAAACCCCCCAAAAAAAAACGAAAATGCAAAAAATACAAACAAATTAATTTCACTGCACTTGGTGAGGATAATCAAATTGCCTGTCATTCAGAGATGCTCTCAGCTCACTGTCATTGACCAAAAAAAAGTCTAAATATACCTTCAGCCTGCTTTAATTTTCCCAACTGATTGTGGCCCAGTCTCCCCCCACACCCCCCCCCCCCCCCGTCACGTCAAAGTATGGAGCAACTAGCAATGCCTCTGTTGCCATCTTATTTTTATCTTTATTTTCCCTGGCCCTGGGAAGTCAATGGTTGATGATGAGCCCAGGTCCTGTGTGTGTGTGTGTGTGTGTGTGTGTGTGTGTGTGTGTGTGTGTGTGTGTGTGTGTGTGTGTGTGCGTGTGTGTGTGCGCGCGCTTGCGTGTGCGTGCGTGCGCGTGCGTGTGCGTGTGTGTCATTAAGAGGGGGGAAAAAAGACAAACCAAAATGCGGAGGTGGTTTGGATGCGAGTTGCTGGGGCGGAACAAGTCCACTACAATTTATCAGCGTCGACGCCCGACTGTCGATGGCGCCCGCTCCCCTGCCTGTCTGCCCCGCACGTCGCAGCAGCCACGGCCCCTGAGATTCCCGCTCTCGCTTCGGTAGGAACCTGAGCGCCTGTTGCTTCCCAACGCAAGAAGAAGAGACGGGGGGAGGGGAGGAGATGGTGTCGCCATAGCTACCTGCACGAAACCAACCACACGACCAAGGGCACACATTCACACAGAGATAGGCATGAAGAGAATTGAATTGAATTAAATTGAATAGAATATAAATGTGTGCGTCTGTGTTTGTGTGCGTGCGTGGGTGTGGGTGTGGGTGTGTGTCAGGGGGTTTGTGGTAATATAGTCAAGGGGGAAAAGGCAGGCGAGTGGAAAGGCAGGATGACGGGCAGCAACAGCTCCCATCAACAGAGTACAGACACTGCATGGTCTCCCCTCCGGCGGATACCCCCCCACCCCACCACCACCACCACCACCGCCCATCACCCCAAACACGCAACACACACACACACACACACACACACACACACACACACACACACACACACACACACCCCGACACTCACTCATGACACCCATTCCACGTAATTCATGCCACTGCCGCTGCCTCATGGCATGACACAGGTCACCGAGTCAACATGGTAATGAGCGGATGAATGAATGAATCTCACAGGGAGCTGAATCAAACAGCGAACACAAGGAGGAGGGACTGGGCCGTCTGAGTCAAGCTGTCTCTCGCATTAATGTTATATAACTGAGGCAATGGAAGGGAATGTGTGTGTTTACGTACGTGCGTGCGTGTGTGTGTGTGTGTGTGTGTGTGCGTGCGTGCGTGCGGGCGGGCGGGCGTGTGTGTGCGAGCACGCGCGCGCGCGAGCTCAGTTCTCCTTTATTCACAATCACGTCCTGACTTTGCTCATTTGAGGATTATGGAAGTGGCAGATTGCTTCAAAGAATATCATTTCTAAAGGTCATTCTGTGATCTTCATGTCCTCATTTTTTTTACATGTATTGCAGAGAAACAGACCTTCCTCAATCACTGAACCTGTGCGGCATCTAAATCTGAAATTCCTTTGGCTCCACTCAAAAATTGGCTACAATTTATTAAGCTCTTGAAATTCAACTAAGGGATGTTGAGGATCAGGGTTCCTCTGAGGTGCTGGGGTAATCGCGATGTGTTTTCATCATAGCAACAGAAGTTGCATTCAGTTGAATTCATTTTACTTCTATAAATTTAGCATCGAGACATCATATCCCCAGGAGGCACACAGCACAGACGTTTTTAAAAGTCTCATAATGTTTCTTTCAATCCCACACAAGAAGCATTTGCGGGCCTACCCAAATTTTATCGGCGGAAGATGAAATGGTCGTGTGAAGAATCCGTCATGGGGGTCCCACATGGGCATCAACAGGTCAGCTCAGGTTTTCTGAAACGCACATTTCTGATTCACGCGGTGGCTGCCGTACTGCAGCCACTGCGTCCCACTGACCTCAGCTTGAATCCCACCATCACTTCTCCTGCTGCCACTGTTGCTGTTAAAATGCCCCTGTAGTAGAGAGAGGCCGAGAAACGACAGCATGTGCGTTGGAAACATGGAGGTCCCTGCTTACCCTGTGCGCTGGGAACATGGAGGTCCCTGCTTACAGTCTGTGTTGGAAACATGGAGGTCCCTGCTTGTCATGTGCGTTGGAAACGTGGAGGTCCCTGTCTTCATTGGAAACATGGAGGTCCCTGTCTTCATTGGAAACATGGAGGTCCCTGTCTTCATTGGAAACATGGAGGTCCCTGTCTTCATTGGAAACGTGGAAGTCCCTGTCTTCATTGGAAACATGGAGGTCCCTGTCTTCATTGGAAACGTGGAAGTCCCTGTCTTCATTGGAAACATGGAGGTCCCTGTCTTCATTGGAAACGTGGAAGTCCCTGTCTTCATTGGAAACATGGAGGTCCCTGTCTTCATTGGAAACGTGGAAGTCCCTGTCTTCATTGGAAACATTTAGGTCCCTGCCTGTCATGTGCATCGGAAATATGGAGGTCCCTGTCTTCATTGGAACCATGGAGGTCCCCGCCTACCATTTTAAGTCTGGTGCACTCTGGAGCTGAGCTCAGACTACACAGGACAGAGTGCAGTGGTGTAGTGGTGCCTGGAGAAGTGGGCCTACTCTTCATTTTTTTTACGAAAAAAATAAAAAAGGTTTTATTTTTTAAGCAGCCCTTTCAGCAAAGGATAAACACCCTGTGTTATAAACGGTGCTATGCAAGACTACTCTTGCATATTTAGTTCACTCAAAAAGGGGGTCAGTAGTATTTGAAAACTGTCGCTTAATTTCTGCTGCTTGACTTCAGGGAGTAAGGATCATCATGGAAATAACATTAGCCACAGAAGAGCAATCAATCAATAATGGCCCATAGACTACAGGGTAAGACAGCTACAAAATTAGCCACTGTTTATCAGAAGAAAATCTCTTGAGTGGCTGTTTTTAAGGGAACGCGCAGCCAACCCACCTTCTTCAATTACTCCATGGTCCAGTTCTGACGCTTACGTGCCAAATTGTAGGCGCTTTCGGAGGTGAACAGGGCACGGACATGGGCACTCTGACCATGAACCCGTTGCCGGTTGACCGGTTGTCCTTCCTTGGACCACTTTAGCTAGGTACCAACCACTGTATACTAGGAACACACCCCAAGACCTGCCATTTTGGAGAGGCTCTGACCCAGTCGTCTAGCCAGCTGGTCCTTCTTGGTGTTCCACTCGGTGGGGAAAGTTCTTCCCTTTTGTTTGGTGAGTTCAGGTGTCTCCCATCACTTAGAATAATCACTTTCACTCAAATTAAAAGCTTGCAAAGTTTAGAAGGCGCTAAATGCTGCCATCTTGTAAGTGTGCACTCACAGTTTCGAGTTGACGTGATGAAATCAAGTGACGTGGACACGCTTAATTAAATTCAATCCACAGAGCGCATACGTATGAAATGATACATCCAGTATTCTCAGTTCATAATGTATATTTATGCAGAAAGGCGGTGTAGCCCCGCGCCCAACGCTCCACAGCGCAGCGTTCCAAACGCAAGCAGGAAGCTCAAGGAGCATCCAGAATTGAGGGGTGCTGCAGCATCCTCAGCACCCCCACTTCCCATGTGCTTAGACCGTCTCGCATGATTTAGCTATTGCACGATGCTACTGAATGATGCCCATCAGAGGGGACTCAGAAGTGGGCGTGCGCAATGCCGAGTGATAAAGTAGGTAAGTAGGCATACGCCGTATACCTGCTTATACCCTGCACTACACTGCTGACAGAGTGGGTAAGCAGAGAGGGAGGGGACAAGGATCGGCAATTGTGAGTGTGTGTGAACGTGCAAGCGCAAAATGTTAAGTGCTAATGTTTGGGTGCCTTGAGTCGTATTCCATTGCGGCATGTGTATCAATGTGACCGTCGGGACAACGAACGGTAGATGCAGAATTCATCTTCATCCCGGAAATGTTATTTTATTCCACATTCTACCTACAGCAGAGCCCCCAAACCGATGTTTTTCGACGGCATCCACATTGAATGAACTCGCGCATCCACTTTCACCGTTCTTTTTGGCTAATTACTGCTTTTCAAAGCGTCGGTTTGGTTGGGATAGTCCATTGCTACATAGTGAGGGCGCATTATACATGATCCCTCAGTCAATGTTGCAGCGCTGTCGCATGCGGGCGCGCGCCGTGTCGCCCCAGGGTGGCGAGCAGCAGCAGCATGCTTGTCATCCATACACATCACCATCCATACACAAAATGGCTCATTATGATAATTTATTGGACAGACCTAAGATGAAAATGTTGAGCTCAGTTCCAGAGGCCAAGGGTTCGCGTTGCTTTCCTTTACAATTTCTTGTATGTTTTTCCTTTAATCTGTAAACTGCTATGAAGTGCAAGCCCCTTGGTTAACTGCTGCTCTCGTTTGGGTCCACTCAGTTTATTGTCCACATTTTGAACAAGTGTCAATTCAGTTATCAGTACAAATGAGCATATTCACTCGTAAGTATTTTGTGTACGAGGAATGTACGTTTTGAGTTAATTCACATGCTTGTAAATGTAGTATGTATGTGGATTTGATTTCACGTTTCACTCAAATTGTCACAAATCCCGCGGTCACCGACTGACATGGAAAGGGTACGTCCAGTTAGTCCAAAGAAATGCACGCAAGTGCTGTGAAAAATGCACTTAGAACAATCCCCCCAACAGGCAGCCAGACACACATAAACACATTTACATAAATAGCCAAGCCGACGGCTCCCTGAGCAAGCGGTATTAAATGGCTGTAATTTCAAATAAGTGGATGGGAGCAAGCAACTAATGATATCTATTCAATTTTCTGTCGGAACGGGCGCCCAGATGTAGGTCACACACTGATTCACAGCGGAATCATCCTTGCAAAACAAAAATGACAATATGGAGACGCCGGGCGAGCGAGGGGTGTGCGAGCCGGAGCCGTGCATCGCATTCCCTCTCATTACATCTCTCTTTGTCGCTCTCCCCCCTCTCTCTCGCTTATCTCCGTCCCTCTCTTTGTGTCTCTCTCCGTCTCTCCCGGTCACCCTCACTCGGTTTGCAGATCAACGCACTCACCATTTGTCCATAGCTCCATGTAGGCA
>NC_137190.1:25331774-25391774 GCF_960531495.2 Zeus faber | reverse complement strand
GATTGATTGATTGATTGGTTGTTTGATTGACCTAAGCTCCTCAAAGTCTCGTCAAAAGCTGTTAACATTCTTTCCATCTTGAACTCCAAAATGCCTTGATGGCGAGACATCCTTAATGGGTTTTTGCAGGAAGACCCCCCCCAAAAAAGGGGTTGGTGCAGGACACTGGCACCTGCATCAAATGCGGTGGTAGAGGTGCGGCGCGAGCCGGCCAAAGTAGCCCGGGGGCCCCCCGTTTCCGAGCGGCCAATGTTGACTAAGTTGTTGGGTTGTTTCGCCGTGACACCCCCAGCGTGGCGTGGCTCGCCAGGCGGCCTCAACCTGAACGGAGCAGACAGCTCCATTCATCACCAGCCCGCGCCGCTCACCCCGCAAATGATACATTGGCAGCTGACAGATGTGGGTCAATTTCACTGGCCGCAACGCAGATCATTTTTCCTCCGCCGCTTGCTCCCGTGAGGGTTTTTTGGCAAGTGCGTTCACGGTAGACCGCTCCACCCTGGTGGGGGTTTGGACCGGAGCGACCAAAGCGCGACCGGAGCCGCGCCGTGTTCCTAAGTGGCTGCTAGGTAACCGTGCGTCCTGGCTGAGCGCCGGACTCTGTCACACACTAACTTAGGTGTTTTAAACTGGAACATTAGAGCCGGTGTCACATGGCGCTTCACCCGAAGGCACCGAGTTCGGTACCTCGCTAAAGGTCAGCCTGTCTCTCTCACGCAGATCAGGTCAGTCCCCATCAAAGCCGTGTTGTGAACTCCACAATACCTTTCCTTTTTACGTTATTACATAATAAATGACAATAAACGAAAAGGAACCATACCTTCGCCGTGATCCGTCTCCTCACGAGCGCTGCTTAATTTACGTTTCGTCGAACGGTCGATCGACCAAAGTAATATATTATCTATCCTATCCTGTTATTGGGGCGGCACATTCCTTTGGAGGACAGGATAAAAAGTTTGGCTAGGAACGAAAGCCAAGAGGCAGCGGGCCCGGGCAAACAAGCGTATTAAAAGCCTATTAGTGACATTGAGGTTTTCCCCATCGACTCGGCTTTTGTTCTGGCTGTTGTCGGCTGTGGCTAATTCATCCTTTGTGTCCGTGGTAGAGAGATACTAAGTACACAAAAATACACAATGGAGGCTCACAGATGATCCCTTATTTTCACGGAATAACAAATGTCGCTGCTCTGAATTCACTGCAGCTCTCCTTCTGCGCGAAAACAATTAAAAAAGGGGAGGAGCGAGTGAAAGAGCCGTCCTTTCCTACGCTGGTGAACCGGAAAAAATACAATGCATTCTCCACTCTCCCTTTGAGGGGTCGGACCAACCTAAAAATAAGAAAACCAGGTATCCCAGGCCGAGAATATCTGTCTGGAGCCATTCACAAGAAAATCTGTGCAAACTACCTGCACCTGCATGGCACGGGGTGAGGTTATTCTGAGGGCTAAACAATGAACTGTGTGGTAGGGCTCCCAAAAAAAAATCCCATCTATCATTAGTTGTGCAGCCTATAGCTCCGGCAGCCATGTTGTTATAGTTCAGGCGGTTTACGTCTTGTTTGAACGGCGTTGTCACGAACACCTCGCGGTTGAAGTTTCATCCAAATTGATCCACAAACGGAGCAGATATTGGCAGAAAAACAACCAAATTTAGATCGATGTTACAGAGATGAGCCAATGCATTTGATGGCGAAATATGTCCAAACCGGCTGAAACTATCGACCAGACATACTTCGCCATAACCTACGAACACGGTTGAGGTGTTGTTTAAATCGCTACGTCACAAGGGCCTCGTGGTTTGAATTTCATCCAAATAGATCCACTTAGGGAGCGGATATTAACGAAAAACCGAACAACTTTGACTCAAAATATTCAGTCGGTCTTGGTTCCCTGACACGTCACACGTCTCGTTCTAAATTGAGCAGAAAGAGAGTTACAGTAAGATGCTTTATGACGTCATGATATTATTTACTATAAATGTACAGATTCCAATTGAGAATGTCCAGTTGGACCGTGGCCATAGGGTGGCGTGAAATGGGTCACTCTTTAGAAATGACCAAACTATCGATTTACGTGTATATTTATATAGCTACTTACTGTACCTGGTAGATGTCAGTAGATCTGTTTGATTTATATTTTTAATCCGTGGTCCACATTACTTTGCAATGAAATAAGTCATCCTTAAAGCAAAAGTAATCCTTAAAAATTTGTCAGAGCGTCCACTTGTAAACACTGAAATGTGCGACTGAGTGATGCGTTCAAGATCCAGCAAGGCGTCGGAAAAATAAAAGCAGTGCAATGTTAATAGACCAACAGAACAATGATGTTAATTAGACTGCCATCGTAAATCGACGTGAATACATCATAATTTACATGTACGAGACACAACGGCACCTACCTTCTCTGAGACGCCGGATGTACTTCAATGCAAAAAGGTAAGCTATAACAATGAAAAGATATAATTTGAAATTAAAAAAAAAGTTTTTTTTTTTATTAAACGTCATGTATAAAAATTTTCCTCCATCTAAACTTAAACTGAGAAAGTGTTTGTGATATTGACAAAATTATCCCCTAATTCCATAATTTTTCGCATTTTGCAGTGTTGATTTACAATTGGGAGATAAAGAGGAAATTTGGAAATAAAGTGTGTGCAACTATGAGTTTAACAGCAATTCTTAAAAACAATATTCAGAATGTTTGCACATGCACATGGACAAAATGACCTAGATGATGTTTGATTAAACGAAATAATTTGTTAGAGAAAATGGTAAAAAAAAGAAAAGAAAATAAATGTGAATAATTTCTTTATTTACCTGTCTTAAATGGCTTACTTGATGTGTCACATACATTAAAATTATTAAGCTGTGGTTATAAAAATTTACTTCCTAAACATTGTTTTCTTTAGTCAAACAACTACATATAACACAATGTTTAATGTTTATTACACTGTTCACTTTGACAATTTCTTACAAGTTGTTTATTTTTCTTTTTTTTTTCTTAAGATTGCCATTTTAATTATATTAATTCTTTATTTGACATGGGATCTTTAAATACTGTGATATTTGTTTAATTATTTTGTCCAGCTGTTTTGGACAACTGTTTAATAAAACAATGATCTGACTCGTTTGGTCATTCCTCCTGTCCTAATTTACTAATTAATCTGCTTTGCAACTTACAATCAATATTAAAACTATAACTCAGCTATTTAGAACCATTATTTAGAGCTGACCAATATCATACATCTATGTCAAAATAACAACTAAAAATCAATGTTTGACGTCTGGTTGAAATGGAAATACATCATACGTAATGCCATCAAAGTTGGATTCATGAAATGACATACATTATATTACATAGCCGTTTCGCCTACCCCACCTACACAACCGAGTGGCATTTTCAGGGACCTCCGGCACAGAGACACAGACGACAGGGGTTTCAGAGGCACAGTTCGGTTTATTGTAGACAGTGGGCTAGGTGGAATAAGCCCGGAGCAGATGGACACATGTCATGACAAGGGTTCCTCTCCTGAGTGTGTGTGGGGATGGGTGTTTTACCTGTTGCTCGTTAGACCAACCAATGGGCAACAGGTATGCAGCCACTCTGATCCTGGGCCCCAATTACCCTGACCCAGGACAGTTCAAACATCACTTCCCACCACCACACTTATGTTTATATGTCCAGGTCAGTCTGAAGGTCAGTCACAAAATAACAAAAATAAAATTCTATGTATGTAATTACACAACATAACTTCACAATGCTTGATGTTTGTACGGTAAAGAATGATGCATTTCACATAAAACAAATAATACTGTAATACATACCTAAAACAAATAAGCTGGACCCCATGTATTGCTGCCTGCAGCTATATATTATTATAATAATATTAATAATAATAATAATAATAATAATTATTATTATTATTATTATTATTATTATTGTTGTTGTTGTTGTTGTTGTTGTTGTTGTTATTATTATTGTTATTATTATTATTATTATTATTATTATTATTATTATTATACCAGTTTATTATAATCATTATTATTATTATTTTAGTATTTATGTTTTCTGGTTGTTATTATTTTTATTATTAATATATAAAATGTGATATTCTATTCTAGAGAGAAAGGACACATTGTGTCTCACGTCATTATTAACCATTTTCCACATGATCTATTCCTATCATTATTCTCCACCATGCAGCTTCTCCTGGTTAAGACAATATGTACAATAGTTTCTTATACGATGTTTAAAAAGCACTTGATGAAGCACTTGAGCAATTATTTATTTTGAAGGTTCTCTGAAGAACATCAAATTCTCGCAATCTGTTTATGGAGACCTTCGGTGATAGTGGCATATACGTGTAGGCCCAGAGGTTTCTGATAACCTCTCATCCATGTCATTGAAATACAGAGGCAGAGGAAAAGGCAGGTAGGAAATAAATAAAACAGATGCTCATTAGGGCATAGAATGGCATGGGAGATGAGGGATAAATCAATGCTTATATAAGCAATAATGACCGAGGTCACCATGCTCCAATTGCCTCATTTTCAGAAGTGGTGAATTCCAGGTTCAAAAAAGCAACATTCCTGCCATGTTTTTGCTCCAGCCATGCACTAACCAAGTTGGCTTCACGCATTAACCTCTGGGTTTATAGTGATTAACAAATCCAAATGGCTGACTCAGGCAGTGGAATTTTTACTTTTGGAACCTGGATTTTGCACCTCTGGTAATTTAACGTGATTTGAATAACAATCAAAATATAGATTGCCCGTTTTGAGCTAGTAAACTGAAAATGTCTGATAAACAATACAACAAGGATTATTTCTTTTAACCAAGAGTAAAAACGGAAAAACAAGAACAGAATGGACACAACATGATGGTTCACCATCAATTTGACATCATCAAATTCATGCAGCGGACAGCTGAGTTGAAGTGGAATTTCATGCAGAACCAGCTGACTGAAAGCTGGTAAAATAAACCTGTAATGTGCTTTTGGCTACGAGCATGGGAATGGAATTCCAAGATGATAAAATTCCGGCCACATTACATTCGGACCTTGTTGACCTAGAATGTAGTTGCTTTTGGAATGAGCCCTCTTCTCTACTCTACGAGTTTCCCTTGTAAAAATTTGTTGGCCCTGCCCCTGGGAAAGTACGTGTACGATGCACCAGATGGAAATTTGCAAACTGTGCCTGGGACATTTGTCCAGTTCGGCTTGTTATGTTTATTAATGAAAATGGACTGAAGGCAACCTGTGAATGACAACCGAAATTCTCCTTAATTCTCAGTCGACCTGCCAATGTAGACAGCGTGCCCTCAGATTAGAGGAGGAGACTGCACAGAGAGATAAGGTAGACCTTCCAGAAGCCCCAGATCAGAGACCAGATCATTACCATGCAGTACGGCATTAGGGCGCCCGATAACCTTAATAGGACTATATAGGATGGTTGATTTCAGTGAAAGTGTTTTTAAATTTAGATTTATATCTGAACTTGTGCTGCACAGACCCAGCACCCTGAGATGCCTGCCAGGGCGCATAGCTCCTAACGTGATTGACAGAGTGAGAAGCACTATGTTTCAAAGTAAGGTTAGGCTGAGACAATGGGCCACTGAGCACGGCTCTGTGACAAAGGCTGTAAAATGGGTCAAATGAGACACAAATCAAGCAGGACAAAGCAGGTCAATGACCATTGAAAGCCAGTCAGTTCGACTCTGGATCCACACAGAGTAATTCTTGAGTGGGACTATGGAAGTTGTGGAAATTCGTGCCCCTATAGCCTAGAGACGGATCGTGGCCATATCTTGTTTTTCATCAATAAGATTATTCAAACCCACCATAAATACCATAAATACACAAAATACAAATACTTACCAAGAAATACTCAATTAAATGCTTCAAACTTTCATGGGGACATTTAGTTCTGAATGGCTTGCCATACTTTGCTGAAGGAATGATTTAATGAAACAGTGGAGAAAAAAGTCATGGGGGCAGAGACTGTAAATATATTCTTTTTAATAATGTGCTTTTGTTGAGGCTCCTACTGAAACGTCATTCTCATCCATTCCCGAGCAACGGTTCATTTGACACGAGAAGTGAAACAGGGCTTATTGCCAATGTCTAAATCACAAATAAGTGTATTTTTTTCATTCAAAAAAGTCATTTTGCTTTTGTGAGAAATTTCAAGGTGATACCTTGGACTAAAATGTCATCACTTGAAGTGGTCTGCCGCACGTTCGAGGGTGGAGATAGAGACAGATGCAAATGGACGGCGCTGTGTTGGCCGTGAGGGGTTCTGCTGGCGGCGGCGACACCCGGGGTGACAGCGGTGGAAGTGGGGAGTTGTTGTGTCAGTTGTCTTCTCAGTTTATTGTGGCATGTTTGTCCTTCCCCCGTGACATGTCTTTTGGGAGGGATTCCACTCAAGTGGAAATTTCACCCCGTGCTCCGCATTTAAATGAGCAGCAATACGGCAATATATTCCGTGGCAGCTGACAGAGAACGGAGTGGAGGACGGCTCCCGAAAACCTTGTGTAATATAATAAATCACATTTGCATTCGTAAAATATCCTCCTTTATTGAAGGGTGGTGGTGGGGGGGTGGGTTCGTCCC
This sequence comes from Zeus faber, assembly GCF_960531495.2. Lineage (NCBI taxonomy): Eukaryota > Metazoa > Chordata > Actinopteri > Zeiformes > Zeidae > Zeus > Zeus faber. The sequence continues at coordinate 25,385,166 of NC_137190.1, read as the reverse complement.
CGTCTTGCTTCCCCCAGAATCGGCTCATCCAAGCGGAACACTCGCTTGCGGACTTATAACCTAAAATGATGATGACGATGCTTGTGTGTGACAATACTTCTGTCAGGAAAATGATCACATTTACAGAAGACAGTTAGTTTGCACAAAACATGATGCTTTTATTACTGGATCATTTATTGCTGGATTATTCCAAAGGCCAATTCCAATCCTGCAGCTCTCCCCAACCAGACACAGGCAGGCCGCGCGGTGGAGCAGCCAGGCTGATGGAGCATGGCAATGTCAGTGGGATCCATGTTTTCAGGCGTGTACCTGCTATTCATGTCAGCGATGAAGATGGATTCCAGTCAAATCCATACGGGGGGGGGGGGGTTCCATTCTCTGATCAATGCAGAGGGGGTGGTTCATCTCCGTGAGAGTTGGGTGTTTGAGCTTCCCGGAACCCAACCAGACCTAAATGGGCCGCAAGCGTGAAATAAATACAGAGGGAAGCGGCATCGAAAGGTTTCTTGATGGCTCTACACGGGCCAGCTGTTGTTTGTATTGGATTCTTTACCCGGAATGCGAATGTTGGCATTTTTTTCAAAGCGCATTCGTTGGCGATCATTCACGGCACGTAGGCATAATTTAAGGTAGCGACGCCTCCGTGGCGCTAAGCGGAGCTGACAACTAAGTTCCCGTCGTTGGGATGGAAGGTCCATTTAGCCGAGGCCGTGAGGAGAACGGTGATTGGTGCGAGCAAATCAGATTCCCCTGACTGAGCCGCTGCTTATTAGTCATTCTCTTGTTATTCGGGAACGCAGTCTGGAGGCCGTCTACCGCCGTGTTTTAAAGTATTTAGTGCGCGCTGAAGTCCAGCCGCTGGGCTGGGCTGGTACAGGGCATTTCGCCCTCGCTGTGCCAGTTCCAGTGCATGTTTTGACAGATGCTATTCACCTCGTTGCAGCTTCACAGGCAACTGCACAAGCGCTGCTCGGGTCCGGCGTGTGGGAGGGAGGAACACGAAAAGAAGACCCACTGTGGGACACTTGTACTCTCCCATCTATACTGCTTTTCATTTCTTTCCTCGTCACTTATTAGATCCACAATAAGGTTGGTAATAAGTGATGTGTTGCTGTTTTGTGCAGGGAGCAGGGAGATGACCTTTATACAGCTGATCCAGAGGGCAGGATACAGTTCTGCTGCCAGAGAGCTCAATATATTCCCTCAGAGGACAACCTTTTTAACCCCCTTGCTAATGAGATATTAACCTTGTAAAGACTCTCATTGACGTGTAATTTGGGACCCAGAAGAAAATAACACAATAAAATACATTTTAAACAGATACATAAATGAATGAATAAATAAACAAATAAATAAACAAACAAATAAATACATAAATTAATGGATAAATGAATGATGTATAAATAAAGGATTCTTCATAGGACTAGTTGTTAAAATCCCTAAATTTTCAGTACAACAATTGAGATGGTTGAGAATGTCATCTTGGGTGGGGTGAGTTTCGCACAGATCACGGGCCACTAATGCGACACATCTTCAGTTGTGTGCCCCGGCTTCATTGGGTGTTTTGGCCATTTATCACAAGACACCCTCTGCCGAGGTTGGCCCACCACAGGTTGATCAGACCTGAATGTGTGTCGCACGATGGCACCAACATGATTATTTGGCAGCCCATGTTGCGTCCCTCCGTTTCAGCCACAGCCAGTGACTGCTCCGCTCGGCTGCAGTGGCAAGTTCTTTGATTACCTTCCTTTGGGCCTGCCCTCTGATCCCCACCTTCTTCAAGAGCCTTGTGGTGGACTTGGCCACGAAACCTCTGCAGCCCAACTCCACTGGCCGCACCTTCACGTTCCAGCCCCGCCCCTCTGTCTCTGCTGCTAAGTTGGCATACCCCAGCCTCTTCCGTTCGAATGCCTCATCGATGGCCTCCTCCCATGGGACAGTCAGTTCAACGATAAAGACTCGCCGGCAGGACTTGGACCAGAGGACAAGATCTGGGCGCAGGTTGGTAACTGCAATTTTGGGTGGGAAAGTGAGCCTCTGGCTGAGGTCTACCCACATTTCCCAATCCCGGGCTGCGTTCAGTGGGCCAGAGTCTGGGAGTGATGGCTTGGTCCGCCGTTTCTCCCCTTCCTGCATGAAGGTTGTTCTCCGTGGGAAGGTAGTCTGGGCATTTAGAGGCATGGCATTGGTGGTTACCCTCTTATTCTCGATTACACCAGCCAAGCATTTCAGCACTTGGTTGTGGCGCCAGGTGTATCTTCCTTGCGTTAAGCTGGTCTTGCAACCCACCAAGATGTGTTTGAGGGTTGCTGGGGCTGCACACTGGAGACAGGCTGGGTCCTCTCCATACCAGAGATGTAGGTTGGTTGGGGAGGGCAGGACATCATAAGTGGCTCTGACGATGAAACTTAGCCTATTCGACTCCATGCCCCACATCTCGCTCCATGTAATTTTCCTGCTCTCCACGCCATCCCACTTCATCCAGCGGCCTTGCTGGGCTGGAGAGACTGCCTTGGCACACCTGGCTGCTTCCTCCTGGTGGCGCACCTCCTCCACAACCATGTGCCGCCATTCGATTGGAGTAGCCTTTTGCCATGTGGGTGTTGTTGTTGCCAAGCCAAGGCCCCCTCTGCCATGTTGGACATGCCCCACTACATCCCGGTGCCTGAGGGCCGTCTTTGCCACCGCAACTGCTGCTGATGGCTTCCATTTCCTCGCCGTTGTTAGGGTTGGAGCAGCACCTCTGACAAATGGATCCTGATTCTGTTCTGATCCATGGATTCTGTGAGAGTCATCTCCAGCCTTGATTTGGCACATTTGTACTCCTCCACCAGGCTTGAGATTGGCAGGGAGAGGGTTCCGCTGCCATACAGGCCAATGCTGGTAAGGCATCTCGGCAGTCTAAGCCACTTCCTCACTTGTGCATTTACTAGCCTTTCTAGCCGATTGGCATGGGATAGAGTGACCTCATAGATGGAAATTGGCCACATGAGACGGGGCAGCACAGCTTCAGCTTCCCGGGGAGAGCAGTGTTGATCTGCTTGAGGCCACTGATTGTATCCTGCATGAGTTGTTCCACCTGCTTCGAGTCTTTGAGTTCTGCACTGTACCAGCGGCCAAGGCTTTTGATAGGCTTCTCCAGAATTGTTGGTATTGGCTCGTTGTTGACATGGAACCTCTTATTGGCAAGCTGGCCTTTGACAATGGAGATACTGCAGGATTTGCTGGGTTTAATCTCCATTCGTGCCCATTTGATGTTTCCCTGGAGTTTATCCAGCAGTCGTTTGGTGCATGCGTTTGTTGTTGTTATTGTTGTTATGTCGTCCATGTACGCCCTGATTGGAGGAAGACGCAGCCCGCTCTTCAACCGTTCCCCTCCAACCACCCATCGGGATGCTCGAATAATAAGCTCCATTGCCACGGTGAACTCCAGTGGAGAGATGGTGCAGCCCGCCATTATGCCTATCTGGAGGTGTTGCCAGGCAGTTGTAATGGCCTGTGCTGTAACACAGAACTGGAGGTCTTGGAAGTAGGCTTTGACCAGCCTTGTGATACCCTCTGAGACTCGGAAGAAGTTCTTCTCTTTGGGAATCAGGATCCCTCTTGCCCGTCGCCATGCCTTTGGTATAATTCCTCTTTCCCATGCCACTTTCATGAGCTTCCAGAGGTACTTTAAGACGCCCGGTGTGTTCTTATAGAGCCTATATGGAATGCCACTGAGCCCAGGGGCTGAGGCTGTTCTTGCCCGCTTTACTGTGCTCTCAACTTCGCTCCAAGTAGGAGGCCTTGCTTCCAGCTGGTGCTCAGGTGGTTGAATTGGTGGCATGTCATCCGGAATGCTGGCTGGCACATGCCTCTGGTTGTCGGAGGAGGTCTTCCTCATGTGCTCCTCTAGTTCCCTTATGGGTACTTTGAGGGTCCCAGTTTTCTCCTTGACAAAGAGGTCTTTGACAAACTTGTAGGGATCTCTGTAGAAGGCAGTCCTCGTTCACTCTTTCTTCTTATGTTGCTTTCTCAAGCATTCTGCTCTTCGCAGTGTTGCAAGACGCTGCTTGATGTCGCCCTGTAGTGCATCAAGCCATTTCCTTTCCACTGCTGTGGCCTTCCTCCATTGTTTCCTTGAGATTTTCTGATGGATCTTTCTGTGTCTGAAGGTTCGTAGTTTTCACCCCAAATCTCTCCGCTCCATAGCTGTAAATGATCTGTCCGCTCTTGTCCAGCTTTCTTTCCACGCACCCTTTCAGACCTTCTAGAATATGGACAACGTCTGTGTCTGTGCTTTCCCACTCCTTTTTCTGGCAGGATTTCGGCCACAACATTAGAGGCTTCCGTCCATTCATCTTCCTCTCTACTGCTGCCTGTGGCTGGGTGGGCTCTGGACTCATGTCTGTTGGTGGATCTGTGCTTGGCTGAGCTTCGTCTGGGTCATACCCTGTGGACTGTGGTGAATATCCTGCCGCTGGGCTTCAATCGACTGATTTGCCCTACCTCTGAGGAAGTAGTGGTCAATGCGAGGCCCCTCGCTAAGCTCTCTCAGGCACTTTTTCCTGCCCTGGTGGATCTTGAGACCCTTCTCTGATGTTACCTTTTTCCAGCCACAGATGCAGCTTTGTAGCTTGTGTCCCGCCAGTGCTGTTACTCCGTCAACTACTATGCTGAACATTTGATTCGTTGTTGTTTCCGTTCCAGGGTCTGTTACCGTGTGGTCCCCCGACGAGTCATCTTCCGCCCCCGCTCTCGTAGACTCAAGGGGTGTTTTTCGTTTTGAACTTTTCATAGCCATTGTTGGGTGGATCTCTTCAGGCCGTCACCAGGTTGTCAGCTGCCCTTTCGCAGCGGTCACTGGTTTTGACACCAGATATCAGGATTCTTCATAGGACTAGTTGTTAAAATCCCTAAATTTTCAGTACAACAATTGAGATGGTTGAGAATGTCATCTTGGGTGGGGTGAGTTTCGCACAAATCACGGGCCACTAATGCGACACATCTTCAGTTGTGTGCCCCGGCTTCATTGGGTGTTTTGGCCATTTATCACAAGACCCCCTCTGCCGAGGTTGGCCCACCACAGGTTGATCAGACCTGAGTGTGTGATGCACGATGGCACCAACAAATAAAAAAAATAAAATAAAATAAAAATAAATTAACAAATAAATAAACAAATAAACTAATACAAATTAAAAAACATTGCTCTCAAATTTGCCATCTATGGTTACTCAGTGACTTCTGCGGGGCCAGAGGAAACCAAGATGTCGCCTAATATGAGGCGGCAGGTATATGCACCGCAAAGCGAAAAATATCAATATCCATTTAAGTTTGGGCTGATCAATGCTTCCTCAAATTCTTACCGTTCAGGTGTGTTTTCACAGGAATGAACACTACTCTAGTAAAGTGTGTGTTTTAGATGTCAAGCGCATAAATTCGACTTGATATAATATGTATTGCGGAAATTCACGTTTCGTGCCGCCGTAAACAAAGGCAATTTGCAAGTAAATGCTAAGATAATACATTCCAGAAAACAAATATAAAGTTCATAAAAAATATCTTTATTGCGTTTCAATTACATAATATCAAACACAGACACAGCATTGGATTATTTTTGCGTGAAAAATCACATTTCTTTCCGTTGCAGTCAGCAAGAAAAAGAGGCCCGTGCAACATTACTCAATAAAGCAGACACAGTCCATAACTCATTAGATGGTCTCTGCATATAAAGCAGAGGATACATTAATTATTCTGCAGTAGCAGCCAGCGGGGTTGGACCCAAACACCATCAGGACGCATGGCTATAGAGAAGCCTGTCTTCACTGCTGATCAATAGCACCAGCATAAGGCTGTGGGAGGCTGTGGGAGGCAGTCCCAAACTTTTGTAGGGTGCCAACACTTTTTTTTTTGTAGATAGTGCTGTTTCTTCCCCTGTTTTATCTACCTGCCATTTGCCACTGTGAAAACAAAATCTGCTGAAATGAAGATTTGAAAATGTCGGTCCAGGCAAGGGTCAGGGGTCAGGGTTGGAAAAGTATTTCAAAGCAAGCTCTGGACTAAAGTAGAAGTTTGAGGTATTAAAATGTAGTTAACCAGACCTGCCCGAGGAGCCAGAGCAGGCCATCAGGGCCTCCGTACGCCTAAGGGCCTTGCATGGCTGAGCCATAGTTTTCCTGGCCTCCAACATGGCGTCGGCGCTACCCTCGGTCTGGGGCACGACTCGAAATTGCCCCCATGCTGCTGAACTCAAAGTTCAAATGATTTCAACTTTGACCTTGTTTACAGCTGACCTTTTAAAAGAGCGAGCAATGAGATAACAGCTGGAAATGGCCACCCTAAAAGCCATTCAAACATGCAGCAACAATAGAGGGGAACCTAATCGTCTGACGGTGACAACCGCCAGGGCAGTTCTTTGGCGTTGAATTAAGGATGCATCGTTCAAATACGAAACGGGCTGTGACTGAATAAACAGTTTTTCCTTTTTACGGATACGAGATACCGGCACTGCACGTTGCTTCCCCGCTACTTCCTGCTGCGCCCTGCCTCGCGGCGAGCGAAGGGGCGGGCGGGGCCTGGCTCCTGCGTCGGCACCTTTAGAAGATCGCTCGTCTGAGTTTTTCATTCTGTTCCACATCGATCAAGTAAACTCACCACGCACTCTGCACCCCCGCGCAGGCGTGACCACTCACTGTGGACAGCAGTGAGACCTCACGGCAAATGTCCCGATTTCCACTGTTACTGTAGGCAGAAAGTGTCAAAGGCTTGTTATTCCGGAGTTTATTTTCAGACCTGCACTCCGGCTTCTGCGTTCGGGGTTTAGACTTGGCGCTCGCCGTGTTATTTTGGTTTTCGTTCCCAGCCCGGCTTTAATTCTGGGCTGGAGTTTATTCGACCGTCACACGTGTGCACTGACGTTGTGTTTATGTGAGAGTTTATTCCCAAGACCGGAATTTACTGTGCTCTCTGCTTTAAGATTCAAATGGGTAATGCCGTTGCTACTTGTATGAAGTATTGTAGAATTCCTATATATATATATATATATATATATATATACTTGCCCACTAAAGAAGAATAAATTGGGGTCAGTGATGTTTACTTAGCAGTGCATAGACAGTCTGTATTCTGCTTTTGCATCATCGTGGGCACTGAGTAATGAACACAGAGTGGTGAATCATGTTTCTCTCCTTTAGTTCGGCTTGCCCCCGTTATAACCAAATTAGTCCAATATTTTTATTCCGTCTATAGGACTGAATATTTTAATCTGCACATTTGTTTTAATCTAAATGAATTGTGTTCATTTTGACAGCAGTACAGCGAAAGGTGAAAACAGTGCTTGTACTTGCGTGCAGCGTGCCAGCCCTCACAAGGAGTTGGTTTTGGGCAGAGATTCACATCGGTGCTAAGAAGCGTTCCACCGAGGTGTCTCCTTTCTAGACAACCTGGCCATGGCTCCTCGTTTACTTTGCACTTATCAAGTTAACTCTGATAAAAAAAAAAAAAAAAAAAGTTTGTTCTCGGCTGCCTCAGCCCAGTCAAATTTACGGACACACACACACACACACATACACCCACGCACGCACGCACACACACACATACACGCACGCACGCATGCACACGCATACACACACACTAAAAAATGGTCTACCAGGCTTCTCATCTACTTTCTACTGGCGCCTTATGCATTATTTCTAAGTACACAGCGGATCATTTTTAAACATTAAACTTTTAACTCTAAACTTTTGCACCACACTAGTGATGAATATTTGCAGTCATATGTGAATTATTACAGGGCAGCGCATAGCTACAATTTCTACTTCTCTTAGGGAGTAAAACACTTCTTGAAACACTGGCTGATGCAGTAATAAAAATTGGATATCTTGTGTTATTTGCATGTTTTTAAGACCATAAATAAGGTTTAGAAAATAAAATAAAATAAAAATAAATATATATACAGTATATCCATATATACATGGGGCAATTGTTATCCTGGACAAAAACTATTTGTAAGATCTGAATGAAAGTTCTAGGTTCTAAAGCTGTTTGGCAGAAAACCCTGCTTGGCTCAGTTCATCAGTGGTACCTACATCTAGTCGTCAGGAAAGCAGCACAAACACAGGAGAGTAAATCCATCAACTGCTAAAGAAACATTGACAGAGTGTCTAGAGCCATAATGCAACATTGTTCTACGATTTATACACAACCACTGCGGCGAGCCGCCCGGCGTCGTCGGGAAGCAGCACCTGCGGATGCCAGAGGTCGTGAGTTCTATGTGGCCAGACATGTGGCGAGGAGCGCACCATATCATTAGACTTTAATTAGTGAAGTGGGCTCCGGGGACTGCTGATCCCATCTGTCTGCACTTGACACTCGCTCATCCTTCACGATGTTTGAAGGGGAAGAAAGTTGGCGTGGCAGGCGCTCGCTTGCTCGAATCTTTTTATTTGATAAAATAAGTACAGTGGTACTTTGACTTCCGAGTTTAATTCCTTCCGTGACAGAGCTCGTAATTCAATCTGCTCGTAAAGCAAATCAATTTTCCCCATTGAAATTAATTGAAATGCCATTAATCCGTTCCAGCCCCCAAAAAAACACCCCAATTTGTTTTTAAATAAGAAAAATGTATTTATAAATAACAAATATTGTATAAAAACATAATAAAACGCTATCACGCTATCTCCTGCGAGCTGCTTCTCCGTCAACCACAACAACAGCAGATCCTCCATCTTTTCATGGACAGCGGTCCACAGCTTAGACATTATTTTAACGCCCTTGGCTGGCGTAATACCCTTTATCGTCTCCTTCTGCTTCAGTATGGTACATATCGTAGAAGTACTACGCTCGTACTGCCTCGCCAATTCCATCACACGCACACCTCGCTCATGTTTTTCTATTATTTTGCGCTTTAAGTCAATGGACATCATCCGCTTCTTCTTCTCAGCACTTACTTTAAAATTGGCAAAATAACTGCACAAAAAGCACAAATCGCGAGCACAAAACACAAAAGAGATGCTTCCACGCTCAGGTAACCACGTGAAGTGAAGGAGTGAGACGCGGGATGCTGGCGGCGGCGTAGCTGAAGCTCGCTCCTCGAAACTCACATTTTGCTTTTTCGAGGTTTTGTGTCTTTACACCAGGTTACATCGCTGTGTGTTGGCATTGGATACAAACAGTTTCTGAATGGCAGCCATTACATGAAATGCTCCAACCACATGAACTTCACAACGTGTAGTTTTTATTGGGGCCGGGGTCACAGGGTTGCCGATGGAGGCACCCACTGTTTGACCTCCCTGGAACGCTGTTAGTTGACTCAGAGCTTAGAAGACTCACATCGAAGTAGTAATTGTCACACATCTTTCGTCACGGACGCTTACTGTTAATTGTGTTTGTGATTTAGATTTGACATCAAAGTTAAAATGTTCTCCATCTTATCCATCATTCATCCTGTGCATGCACAGATTTGCCCTTTTATTACAATGATACGTGTTCTTTTGTTTTGGGAAGAACTGTGCTTTGAATGCAATTACAACTTGTTCAAAATACCAAACATACAACCAGTTGGTCATTTTTAACTGGAGCTTTTTTTGTAGTTGTGTTTGCAAACCCCATATTAGGAAAACATGTAAAACAATTCTTTGACAGTTTGTTTTGGTGGGTGCATAATCAGTGTCTAACTTTTGTAATTAATAAGGTAGGTAGGCATTCTTTATATTTTTAACTGTATTATTTCAAAATTCAAGAGAATAAATCAAGTTGCCGGGAATGCGCTTGTTTAACAACAAGAACAGTAACGTTGCAGACAAATGTAAAACGACTGAGCACAGGCACACACACACACACACACACACACACACACACACACACACACACACACACACACACACACACACACACACACACACACACACACACACACACACACATACATCAATGGTACATTTCTATAAATAGGAATATACAATTTTCCATTCTGTGAATAACGACGGTTGAATGATCTTTGCGTGGAACGGTCCCCTATAGGCATTAGTTTCTCTTGAACAGCAAAACAACCTCGCTAGGAGGTCGCGTTCCGCTCCCACCGCGGCGAGGAGGGGACGGAGGAGCCGAGCTCCCACGCCCCGACGCTCTCCTGGCGTGGTTTCGGCAGAAAACGGCGGCGGGGCAACGACTCCGTCCGCCGTCCACCCCTGACCCCCCGCTCGCCGGCCCGCAAGCCTTGATCACGTTGAGCAAAGTGGACAGAATAGTTACTCAAGGCTTATCGCTACGGCTTTGCGTTACCCAGAATCCCCCTCGCCCGTGTTGTGCTCGCCTCCCGCGCTCCTGATCCACATTCGCCACGGCTGAGCGGTCATCTTGCCAGGGGAGAATCGGAGGAGATGGTCCCCAGCCCCTCAGTATGCTCTCTCTTGGAGTGGCTGGACGCTCCGAAAAAACAGTTTAGGGGGAGCGTCTCGGGAGTCGAAACTGTTCCTTGGCTGAGAGAGGAATGCATTTCCCTCTATCCCCCCGCCCCCTCCTTCAAAGCTCGGGGTAAAACACTACAAATGGGAGCGTGGCCGTTTGAAGGTTATTACACATGATCTCAAAGGGCTCGGACGCTCACCAGCGATTGGCAGCCGATTTTGGTCGGTTTTGGTCAACGCTGTCTTCAATTAGACATCCGCTCACCATCACGCTTCGATGCACCCCAGTTTGTCTGGGCTCCGGCCCCACGGAGAATAGGAGAATTACACATCCCGCACAGTCGACGGACATTTTATCCCCTGACGCTCTCAAAAGCCACTTAATCAGCTGAAATCCGCTGTACTGCGCGTTAAACAAGAAATCATTCAGTCTCAGATGTCATAACAATAGGTAAATACAGCACAAGAGCACAAAAGCACAGGGGTTCAAAATGCGTTATCGTCTTTTTTGCATACTATTTTCGAGCATAAACAGTGGTGCAAATGCAGATAACCCTTTAAAAAACAGGACAACACAGTATTTTATTTGTAACATAGGGGAAATGTATGAATAACTAAGTATTGTGTCGAAATCATCTGGTACCAGTAACACCGGGTAATTATACCAATGTTATATTTACATTCAGCATTTGTTAAAGATGAAATGAATGTTCTGATAGTATAATTTGTATTTCCACTGCACTTTCTAAGCGTAATAGCAAACTCTTTTGTTATTAACAAATAAGACTTCTCACCCATAAGGCCGTCAGTGGGCACAAGCAATACTATGTAACTGACTACGTCTACTCTGACGTCAGTATTATCTCATTCTACTATTCACTTACTACACATACACTGCCAGTATTTAATTAATATGTTGCCAGCTCATTATTACACCATACCTTCCAAAAGAAGGAAGCTTAGACAAATGGATCGGAGGGACTCGACCTGAACTTGTGGATGATTTTCTCGTATTAGGTATGATTCTGGTCAATGTATGATTTATGACAGATGTACAAATCAATTGTTTGGAAATATATATATATATATATATATATATATATATATATATATATATATATATATATATATATAATTATTATTATTATTATTTTCCTAATATGCAATGGAAGTCATTGATGCCGTGGTCTACTGGGCAGTAGATGTGGTCCGATGGTTAATTGGGTGCCGGCGTGGAGGAGGGGTACCAGGGGTTCCAGTCCAACATTTCAGTCTGGCCTGGTGCATAGCAACACGGCACTGACGCTCCGGCTTCCAAAATCTCTGACAGATGGTTTTACTGAAGGCTGCAGTCAAAGTCAAATGCAGGTAACACTGGAATGCTGACTGACGTCTCCTCTGAAGATTAGGCGCGTCCCATCAGGGGCTGGCGCGAGGTTCAACATCTGAGTAATATTTATATAACATCACCATTACAGCGTTTGGGGTTTTGTCGGCTAAGCTCCCGTGCCCGCGTTCTGTCAGCGCCGTTGTCACTGCGGGCCACGCAAAAAAAATACAAATAAATTCATCTGCAGAGGGAAACTCTGAGAGAGAGCGAGTCTCTCTCTCTCTCTTCTCTCTCTCTCTCTCTCTTTTATTTATTTTTTTCTGCCTCATCAGTAAGATTCAAACTGAGCACGGGTTACGTAAGCACGGTTAAATTTATCAATGCTCATTTTATGCAAAGCCGGCGCTTCCAGGCGCAGACTGTGTGAGGCTGTGAATGGGAGAAAGGCTTTTGTTTCCCCGCGAGCCGTTTCATTTCTATTTCCATCGATGGAAAACAACATGTGAAAAAAAAAAAAAAAAAAAAAAAAAGGTCACGCTAATTTTAGGATTTGTTTTCTTAACGGAGGAACATCCATACCTCCCTGTTCACAAGTGTCCGGGCAATCAAAACCATCTGCAGCCTAAGCTCCAGAGCTTTGGCTGTGCAGGGAATTTCATTCAGGGGCGAATGCCACGGCCGGGGGTCAGGGTGTGAGATCAGCGATCTGAAGTCATTCTTTACTGAATTTACTCTCTGAATTCTCTCTCTCTCTCTCTCTCTCTCTTTCAGGCTGAAAGACTGTTTTTTATCCTGAATGAGAGTGACGCCCGCTGTGGAACCTGAGGGAGATGCTATGCACGAGGTAGCCTCACACATGAGAGACGACACGTTGCATTTGTCCTTTGTCATTCAGGTTTTTTTTTTATTGACCTCATAACAAAACAGAAATGATTGAATTAAGCAATTTCCTAAAAAATATATTTTTTTATAAATAATGTGATTAATTATTGATTATTGATTTTTTTTATCAATAATTGTTTTGATTGATAATATATTAATACAATTTATTAATGATATTCATATTTATATCTATTAATAAGAACAACAATATTAAAAATGATCATAATAATGATTATTAAATATGATCGACATGTTCAATAGATGATATTTTATTTAATTAACCCTAATCATAAGCATAATTGTGGCTTATATAAACTAAGGTAACATAAATGCATTTTTCCTGCTATTCACACAACAATGCTTAAGATACAGCCGCCATATTGTGACAGCCAAATGCTGTTTATAGGGATTCAACAAAATTCTTCACTTCCCCTTTTAGTTCATCACCATTGACATATTCTGCCTATCAGGGAACAAGCCTTTTGTCGTTGCAGTCAACATTTCCACTTTCAGAATGGAGGAGGAGGAGGAGGAGGGCTGTGCTCTTTGGAATCACTGGATTCTGATCAAGCCTCTGTGCGGGAGTATGTTTTTTTTTCCTCCACACAAACCGCCCTGCCAGTTACCATGACAACAAACAGAAATTTCCCTTTACACAGTTCACCACCGACAACGCCCCCCCCCCCCCCCCCCCCCCACTCACACACGCACACACACACACACACACACACACACACACACACACACTGCTTTCCTGCTACCACCACCGCCATCCTTGGGAGATGTGGGAATATAGACATCAAACATCAAATGTTTTTTCTTTTCTTTTCCTCCGCAGACAACAGCGGCCAAAGCGGGTTTGGATGTGTCTGCGCTGCCTCTCTCTCTCTCTCTCTCTCTCTCTCTCTCTCCGTTGCAAAATTTCAATTGATTTTCATACGACGGCAGTGATCTTCAAACGCTCTCAGAGGTAAAGATGAGAAGGAATACAGGTATTTGTTTGCTAGTGTACAGCGGTATATATTTGAGTCCGTGCGGCCCCCAAGGCCGCTCAGGTCACCGAGTCCAGAATTAGCCCGGTGAGGGAAAAACCCTGCGTCCGACCCTTCTATGGGAGAAAGGAAGAGCCTAGAACAACACCCTCCCGTCACCCTCATTAGCCCCTTTCATCACACATTCTGGAAAAGATTTTTCTCCGTCCTGGAAATAAATTCTCCTCCGTCTTACCTTGAGAGGCCGTGGCCATAACTGTGAGGCCGGCGGAGGAGACGCAAGACACTGGAGGGAGGCCCCGCCGCCGTCCTCTGCTATTGGGCGACGCGCGGAGTCGCTGACTGAGACCCCCCCCCCCCCCTTTTTATTGGGAGACGACCCTGGAACCTCCCGATCCCTCACCTCGAAGCATGAGGATTGATGAAGCTCTGTCAGAGGTTATGTCGAGTTTAGCCGTCGGAAAAAGCTGTGTGCTGCCGTGCGATGTTTCAGAGCTCCGTCCAGAGCGTTGGGGTAAACAAGGGTGTGCGAGTGAGTCCGTCTGTCAGTCTCTCTATTTATCTTTCCATCGATCTGATATTTTTGTATACACGAGGCATTCTGTATATACTGTAACAGGCAGATATGACCGTTTCCGTCATCTATCCGGTGTCTTTAACTGTCAGCTGCAATAAACTGTGAATAAAAGGAAGAGGCCACGGGAGCAAGTCCAAGGTTGATGCCTCTGAATGGCTGGCACTGGCTAGTAGATGTTCCCCTGGAGAGGCCACTGGCCTGAGTCATGCCATATTTACCCTGGAACACTCATTTTTATGGACACAAAAGTACTTTTCTTTGAAAACATTACGCCGGACGGCTGTTGATAACGTGCCGGTCTGCAGTTATCCTATATAAGTGCCGTGTTAAGGAGTGTAATGGTACCTTTTTGGATCCAGGCTATTGGGTTTCAGAGAGTGGTACGGTGCTCTATAATGGCATTAGGTTTCCGATGCTGATGTCAGGGGATGAGTGGCAAATTCGCTGGCATGTGTGACCGCGGCACGCCAGCCGACCATGTGCCACGCGGGATATTGTTCCCTGTCGGGTGTCGTCTTACACCTTTTGAGTGATGGGGTCTTTTCCTGGAAGATGGTAGCAGGTGCTAACAGAGGCAATGGTGGGACCGCGACACCGTGAGTGCTCTGGGTCCTAGCAGTGTTCTCCAACAGAGGTGCTGTTGTGTCGTCAGCGTAGTGTATGTGACCGTTTGGTGAACGTCGTTCTGAGTGTGTGTCTGTTTGTGTGCGTGTGTGTGTGTGTGTGTGTGTGTGTGTGTGTGTGTGTGCGCACTGTCTGGATAGTTCTGCGGAGCGATACTCAGTGTTACCCCATTCTGCATTGTCCCGATAGGTTGTCCCTACTGCATATTGTATATTACTACTGTATATTAATCCTCTATCTAATCCTGGTCGTGGAGTCCTACACACACACACACACTCGTATCCTCGGCTTTTCAAAAATGTGTGGCGAACGTACGCATAAGAGAACAAAAAGTAATCAAACTCTGAGCCAGCCTCTCTGTCTGAGAAAGCACCTCTGGCCTGCACGGCCCGAAACCGGCCGCTGTGAGAAATCTTTTTCCACCCTCGTCTTCCTCCGTCATGACTTCAACGGGGGAGAGCTGCCGCTCAGAGCTGAGGGCAACGAGCTCGCTGCGTGGAGAACAATTCCCGAAACAGAACAACGGAGGTAAAAAAGGGATCGGACCGGCTTCTCGAAAGGACCTGTCTTTCCTGATGACTTTGCTCGACGAATATCACCACCAAGGAGGAAGGTGGCGTGGCCTGGAGGTTTAATATAGTCCCGAACAGGTGCATGTTACATAAGACAACAGCGCCCGCCGTCCGAGGCCTCTGCGAACACCGGCAGGTACCGAGGGGAACCGAGGTTTGACACAGGACACGACAAAAGGCTTCTATTTTCTGCATTTTTATTGAATATATTATATTTTTCTTTAATCAACATTGCACAGATTCCATTTTCAATCACATCTTATATTGCTGCCTACAAAAATGTTATGAATGTAGAAAATCCAAAAGTCGGAAGGTATACCAAAAATCAACAAGAAGGGAACAAGAAAAGAAGAGAAAAGAAAAGAAAAGAAAAGAAAAAAAAAGAACTGAAAGGAAGAATAAGTTCTGGATGTGACAAGCTCCAAAGATATACAGGAAGTGAGATAGAAGGAGAGAAGCACCTTCAAGAAAAGAATACAAACACATACCTCTGGTTGGGATGCATTATTCCAAAACAAAGCTAGCTTCATGCAGTATAAATGCAAGGCTGGCCAAAACGTACATGGATCAACGCTTAAAACCCTGAACTATAGGAGTATTTTACACGTATCTCAATAATACATATCAGTTTTTTAGTTGCTTATCTATATCGATTTCATCCAATCACCGAGAATGGTGTAGCAGTGGCAATGCAAATGAACAGTTGAAACAACAAGCAAGCACACACACACACACACACACACACACACACACAGACACACACACACACACACACACACACACACACACACACACACACACAGACACACAACACACACACACAGACACACACAGACAAAGCGATCCTAAATGAACATAGAACCGTCTCCCATCCCCCACACTGACAACTGAAAAGTGGTGGAGACCGGGTGGGGGTTACGCAGCAAGCATGTAAACAGTAGGACTCCTACAACGACCACATCTCAGTGGTTTTACCAGTCAGCAGGTGAGATAACGGTGAGAGGCGGAGTCGTGGATGGAGACAGGGGATTTGGGATGGAGTGTGTTTTGGGGATCGTGGCCTCGACCGGTCCAGCTGCACCGCCTTGCATAGATTTCCGTTGACCGCAGATTGGGTGAGACCCGTGGGTCAACCCTACGTCCCGAGCACGTCCCGCCCGCTGTACGTTAAGACTATGTTTTTTGTGAAGTACCTCACTTGCCTTTAGAAGAAAATAGGACCGGGAAGGTGTCGACCAGAGTTAGGCGGTCGGAGCACCGGAGGAGCCGGGTGTGGGAGTTTAGACGCCGCTTGAGGCCACGGCGGCAGGGATGAACAGATTCATCGTTAGTTTTTTTTTTGGGAGGGGGGGGACTAACTTGTGACTAATGTATCGGAAAGTCTTCCCGAACCCCACTGTTTCTGAATGAAATCACTCTGCCGCTCGTAAATAGCCCGGCACTAGTTTGGACAAGGAGCACACCGTTTTCATCATCCCTTGGCATCGTAAATACGGTGCGTAATGACTTTAATGTATTCTTTAACGGGAGTTATAACACCGAAAGACCTCGAAGGCCCATGACCTCAAGGTGCACGTGGTCCGATTAGTCTCGACGATTTCCACAGCACGACAATTAGGTGTCATTTGGAAAGCCGCCTCGTTTAAGCTGCGAGGCCAAGGTGACTGCACTCACTGACCTTGTTTTCAGGGGTAGGAAAAACAAACACATGATTACACAGCTATCCATCCCAGCATGGAGTCTCTTGACTGTGGGGCGAACGGGAAACGGGCGACTGTTTGACAGTGACATTGTTCTTGCCATAAGCCGTCAGGCTCCACGGGACAGCGATGTTTCCACTGACTAAAAGTAGAGATGTTATTGGTTTTTGCGTATCCCCCCCAGAGCTGATCTTTTAGCTCCCAGTGATCCCACGGTGCTCCAGTCAAACTGAGCCTGGGTGGAAAACTCACTGCCACTGGGGTGAAGTTATCGGGCGCGGCAAGGTCAGTTCTGCACCGATTCCCTCCTTGATGGACGTGCATGGACAAGAGCAAAAAAAAAAAAAAAAAAAAACGAAACGATGAAACTTATTGTTCTCCACAACCTCTCGTACTTGTGCCGGGAATGTTTATTGTGCACTTGTTGGGGAAACTGATGATCTTTTCAGAGGAAGCCGCTGTTATTGACTAGGAAGAGGGTTTTGCCCCAAACTAGTGGTGCCAGGTTTCTGCTCCTGACTGATCTATTGGAGAGGAGAAGTGCTCTAGCCCTCAGAATTAAGCCCCTTGGTCAAAATATTTGCCTTAAAATGAAACCCATAAACTAGCTTGTTGTTCTGTGCGAGGTCACCCCCAAACTACTGTATTTGTTTGATTATGATTTTTTTATTCTCCTGTGTCAGTGTGTGTGTGTGTGTGGGGGGGGGGGGGGGTCGGGCAATAATGCTTGAATTGATTAGCTCTCCACAATGGAGACATTGCTGACTTTTTTCTTTAAACCATTTAAGATTTGCTGCAAGGTAAAGTCTGTCAGTGGTCAGATCTCCGCCCTCCCACACACCATCAAAAAAATAATAATAAAAAAAAATAAAAAATAATAATAATCAAAAAATAAACACAACAAAACAAAGCAAACACACCTTTGTTCTCTGAACCCACATTGAAGTTATTGCAGGTGATTTTTAGCGTCCAGTTCATGTGTTTCAGTCCGAGACTCAGTTCAGCCCTTTAAGCCCCTTGATATAGTTTCGTGTCCAGAGAATCTGCACCAGAATACCGATGGGTTGTTTTTGAAACATAATGGAAAACAGCTGGAAAACACTGCAAGCCAATTGCACATCCCCACCTCTAAGAATTCCATTGCCACCTTCTGCAAAATCACCTGCTGAGTGATAACACAGCGGCATTGGAAAATCTCACTTCATTGTATTATGGTATTATCTGAAATAGTTATTTAAACTGGAAATATTTATTCCGATTTGGACTTTTTGAAGAAAGTGCTCTCATCTCCCGTCTCTCAGATTGATAGGTTATTCCAATTCCTAAAAAAAGAGGCTGTGGCTTGTTACAGCCCTACGACCTTCCATCATACAACCAGAAACAAACTGATTTCATGTGACCGTTTCACATAGAACTGTTGAAAATCATTACCACTTTTTTAGAGGATTAATTATCAATGTAAACTCAACAGTCTGTCTCATGTAAACATTATATCACTGCCTTCCTCAGCGTCATTTACTATCTGGGGGTTTCTAAGGAGAAGTGGAAACTTCAACTCAAACAGATTTTTCTTTCTGCAGAAACTGACCCACTCTGCATCCGCACATTGAAGAAAGACATTTCATCGTGTGATATATTTCCTCCGCTTCATTGTCCCCATTTCAATGGTTTTCTGAAAAACCAAATTGTGTGTCTCAATTAAACTTAAACGTGATCACAGAGCTCTTGTGCAGTTTGTGCGATTACAGAGCTACTACCACCATGACACATTATCTCATCCAGACAACACGGTAGTCATGGTTTTAGTCATGTCTCCTTTTCATTGAACAATGCACGTTAACCCTGCGACTCTGGGATTTGGAATCTTCATTAAAATGTTTAAAATTAGAAAAACATGTCAACATGTTTATTTTTCTTCAGGAATATTGTGAATGAAAAATAAGCACTCAATAACTGTTATTATTATTATTATTATTATTATTATTATTATTATTATTATTATTATTATTATTATTATTCAGGTTTTTCTTCTTCCAGCGTTTCCCAAATTAATAATAAAAGGGCTCAATTCAAAAAAATGAAAGCAATAGCCACTACACCAGAACTTCCAAAATTAAATTTTCCCATTTTCTCGTTAAAAAACACAAACAGGTATGATTTAAGACGACATTTTAGAACTCAGTTTACGATTGGACGATTGCAGTAAAGCTTGTGGAAGAATCAACAGAATCCCAATTTGGAACATTCATCCCGGGATTTGTGCAAATCAATCAACATCATCAATGATGAAACCTCAGAGAATTTCAGTATTCTGTCAGAGTGAGCTTTACTCACCTTTTAGAAAGGTTTTTTTTTTGTTGTTTAGTCTAGTTTTTCAATATATGTCACATTGATTATTGTCATATTGGAATCTTTTAACACTGTTTTTGTAAAGTGCTATAAACAATTGGCTAATTTTGATCATACCCTGGATATGTATTACTTCATACATTTATCATTATTTGTCTCTCAAGCAGTGTTTCTATAATTTTTTGCCACAATTGCTTTTCAATATAACATGCCATTCAAGCTATGAATTGATTGGATCTAATTCATATACACATTATAATTACATTTAAATGGCAGTAAAATTCGTTTGGATTTTGTCTCAACTTGTTACCTTTAAGGTGCAGTGAATTTAGTTGCATCTAGCGGTGAGGTTGCAGATGGCAACCAACTGAGTACCCCTCC
Source organism: Zeus faber (assembly GCF_960531495.2). NCBI lineage: Eukaryota > Metazoa > Chordata > Actinopteri > Zeiformes > Zeidae > Zeus > Zeus faber. Next base: position 25,365,374 of record NC_137190.1, on the reverse strand, counting down.
CCGTGGTGGTGCAACATGGCAGCCTCAGTGGAGGAGACGGTGGGCGCGAAAAAAAAACGAAAGACCCTCTCTACAGTCAACGTTTGGTTTGTCCGTTCTGGGCTACTGTAGAAACATGGCGGTGCAACATGGCGGCCTCCGTGAAGCGTACCATCCCCTATGTAGATTAAAACGGCTCATTCTGAGGTAACGCCAACACAACGATTCTTATTTTCCTGGGATTATACACGAATTCAAACATACTTATGAATATTATATTCCATTTCTGCCAAGTCCGTTCCATAAATTCTACACACTGCACCTTTAAGACCTTTACCACTGCATTACATCTTGAGTTTCCCAATTTGCTAATAATAAAAAAAATAAAGCCTGCAATCCAAACCCTGTTTTTTTTGTTTGTGTTATGTTAATCGCCATCTTCAAACTTGACTCAGGCCTTTTGTGATTCACGTGAGTATTGCGGGTACTCTATTAATACCCACAAGCTGAGCAAAAAATATAATAATATTAAAAAAAAAAATTCACCCATTCCCAAAACAAAAGACAAAGGATGCCAATTCTTATTTTGAAAACCAACTATCGAGGGTTTGACAGGATGTTCTTACACTGGCATCAAGTAAAACAAATGACTTTTAAACAGCTTTTATGGGATTTCTGTTTCTCATAGAGGCAACTGCAGATCTACCGATTCCAGGAGAAGGGCAAAGAGGTTGCACTTTGGATTTTTCCGCACGAACACACAAAAAAATACACTCGTACATAAGTTTAAAAACTACGTCGTTTTAAGTGCCGTCATGTGGAAACACGAGAGGTTGAGGTGACGCGTGGACGTTAATGACGTGCAATGTGGCGCACGGCCCCTCCAGTACGACGACAAAACGCAAAAACTTAAAAGAGTCTGAAACGCCCGACCACACACTCGTTCTGAGCAAACACCACAACGCAAAGTAAGAAAAATCAAACGCTTCTCCGACGAGGGCACGCCGGGTAACCATAGCGACCCGACGTTTTCAACACGAGGGCCAAAAGACGGGACGGACGGACTTGTGCTTCCACGGGGGAGAATGTTGGAGCAGCGTTCACCGCGGGTACGAGGAGACAGAAGTTTGATCAGCCCGGAACAAGCGCTTTTATAGGGGGGTTGATGGGATGTCGTAACAGTCAAAGAAAACTCTCAAATGACTCTATTTTTGCGAAACACATCGGTAGGACACACGAGTATAAACATCTGCGTATTTACATTTTGTTCTATTCAATGTGCAACTATGTCACAACATTTCCAGAAGTCCACGACATACAGGGTTTCACCTTTGGTTATGTAATTATCAAGGCTAGGTTTAAAAAAATATAGAACACACGTCCATGTCACTTTGCATACAGTTAACTTTAAAGAGGAGATGGTTCAACCCAAGCAGCTGGTCAGCGCTGAATTTGCATCTGAGAGAAAACCTAAGGTACTGGATGTTTCGATTGTGTGTTGGGGGCAATTAAGAAACCCCCCCGAGGGGGGGGCGCTTGCCACCGCTATTTTCTGGTGTTAAATGTTGGTGTACATGTTCCTGACATCTTTGTTTGAGTATAGGTGGATTTGTTTTTGTTGTTTTTTTCTCATTTTTTTTTTTTTCCCCCCACTTTCCCTTCCGTCGTCGTAAGAATAAAGAGTCTCCTCGTCAGTTTCCGCGAACCGTCGCCGATCGTTTCGTCCGGACGCGTCTCTTAGATCTCTCTCTCTCTCTCTCTCTCTCTCCATCGACTCCCCGTTTTTTTTTTTTTTTTGTTGTTGTTATTTTTTTAACTTTCTTTTACATCGTCGCGACGGACTGAAAGTCTCGGTCGGTTACAGCAGCTAGCGAGGCCGTCCTTGTTTGGTTTTTCGACGGTTAGGAAACTAGATAAAAATAGATCGAGTCAAAACCCGCCGTGGAGGAACCGATGACACCTACGAAGCAGGACCCAACTAAAACATGTCGACGTCACAACCAAAACATTGTTCTCTATCGTTTAGTAAAATATTCACATCTGTCCCGTACAAGACACTGCTTTTCACAGAAAGAAAACATCTTGGAACTTGTATTAAGTCTCTAGTAAGCATCGTCACGTCATTACATCTGTGTATATATGTAATTATTAAGGCAATCGTTTTGGGGGGTGGGGAGGGTTGGGGAGGTGGAGGGGGTTCGAGTGGGGGGCGGGGGCACGACTTACTCATCTCTGTGCACAGCAGAGTCTTTAATTTGTGTTTTTGAACTTCACGGCTCCAACGTTTCTACCCGCTGGTTTTTCCTTACGATATCCGATGCCGGCGGGTTCAGAAGTCCCCCCTGTTGGTGTTGTGTGTTTTTTTTTTTAGGTTTTTTTCGGGTTGTTTTTTTTTCTTTTCGTCCCCGCACTGATGCTCCAGGTGATGAGTGGTCAGTCACCACGCCCGGACTCTTCGTTCTCGGCGATTTCCAACGACGAACTGGGCAGCACTGCAACACAAAACACACAAACGGGGGGGGGGGGGGGGGGGGGGGATCAATCATCGTCTCAGGGCGAGTGGAAACGGCGGCGTTGGACAGAAAACCCCAAAAAGTTGCATTCCCGCCCACCTCCCACCCAACCCCCACCTTCAAGGGGGATGTGGGACCACAGCTGAAGCTTCTCTCGTCCATTATTGATAATGGTCGGCAGGGCTGGGCCATTAGGCCGCGGTTATGATGTCCCTGTCCCCTCCTGTCCACAGTTAAGCTTTTAGCTCATCTGATCTGACATTAACCTGAGCTGCTGGGGGGGGGGGGGGGGGGGGGAGATTCCACATCAAATATAATTGTTTCCGCTCAAATGACACAAATGTATACACGATTGTATACAATGGACACTGAGCTGATTCTAGTTTTTAATATTTGTCTCATTTTGTCTGATGAAAAACCGAAATGCCAAGCGGTAGAACAGTGCCGCTCTGCCGCAGCGATGGCTGGTTATTAAGACGCAGACTAATAGAGACAGGCCCTTCTTTTTAAGCAGGCCAGCTGGTGTATAATTCTCCACCTCAATAATTTGACGATCTCCGCACCGTCTCCGAGGAGTTGCAGGCATTCTGTACGCAATTACGGCTGCAGCCGGCGCAGGGCAATTACAGAGAATGTGTTCGACTAATGGCCTATATAATAAACCGGTAAATATATATTTCGGTAAATATGAAAAGAAATGCGCAATGAAAAATGTTTTTTGTCTGATATTTCTATCAAGAGACAGCATCATTCTGACAATAAAAAACAAAGATATACAGGAATTCAGTATATATTATTTTTACCATGTAATTTATCTTGAAAACCTCTCAATGGTTCACGCAAGAATAAAGATGTCTCTACTCGTAATAACAATGAATTAACCTTGTAATAATGTAAAATTGAGACACTGTAATAATTTTGTGATGACATCGTGAATAATTTAGTCCTTCTCATCCATTGTTAGCCATGCCCATATTATTGCATACATATTTATTCATCCTGCAAAAAAATATCCCATCCATATTTATATTTATACACAGCATACCAGCAACCATACGGCCAAACAGCCCCTGCCATAGTTGTTGACACATTTCATGCATATGAAAATGTAACCGAATATAGATTCTGATTCTGACTTTACACTTGCCACTGTTTACATTAGTGGACATACAACCAAAATGGATGGAGCAAAATCCATCACTCCATCCATCTTCTGTTCCCAGGGTGGTGGGAAGAGAGACATCCTGAATGGGACGCCAGTGCATTGTAACACACACACACACACACACACACACACACACACACACACACACACACACACACACACACACACACACACACACACACACACACACACACACTTTAGAGGTTCCAATTAGCGTAAACCCACGTCAGGGGATGGAACTGGGGTGAGATTCGAACCCTGAACGCTGCTACACTAGCCCCTGTGCCAACACGCTGCAGGGAGTGGAAATCTGAGAAGAACAAACTCATTTGAAATCTGCCTGCTACTGTACGTGGACCGTTGCCAGCCTATTAGATGTTGCTTTCACTAAAAAGTTTGTGCAAAGTAGTTTTAATTATTTAAAGTATGATTTGTCATATTAAGGATATTTCAAGCTAAACGCACACCATATGGCACACGCTTATTCAACTCACAGGGAGCTGCTGCATGGTTTAGTTAAGAAGGAGGTCGTTAGGATTTCTTGGGACATTTCGTTTTTCGGCGTAGGTTGAATTATATTTTCTTCATGTTGCAAATTTGTTTCCCAGGAGCAAGAAAATGACTACATTGTAGTATGTAGTGCAGCAGCAAGTAGTGACATTAAATCGAATGATGCAACATAAGCCTTTGCAGGTCAGCTCATTGGTGTTTACTCGTCTCATCGGTCTTTCATTTCACAAACTAGGAGACCTATTACACAACAACAACAACAACAACAACAAAATATTGTTGCCGATGCTCAAGTGAAAGAAAATAAACACTCCTTAAAATTGCTCCAAGAATATGAACGCAGGGAAATTACACACAATCTGCTAATTCATGTCCTCTTCTTGAGCAACAGGAAAAATCAAAACACAGCTTAATGCGATTCTGTCAGTAATTTGTTTAAACAGTTTTTTGTTTTTTTGGACATTCCGTGTTGAGATTTTACTGTTTTGCTCTCTGGCTTGTGAAATATCAACAACGTTCCGTTCTGTTGGATGAAGCAGAAGAACGGCAACAACATTCGTTTTTCTATTTGGCATCAGAACGTGAGATAACTGTCTATCAAACTGAATATTTGAGATTTTCTACTTTGAAGCCAGGCTGAAAACCAGGTAGACCAGGTTTGTGGGTGGCACCAAATGAGAAATCATCGCTATTCAATCCAGTGAAATAGTCGTTACGTTGATAAGGATAAGTGTTCATGGTTTGTTTTCATTTAAAAATGTACACCTGAAAAGAGATGTTGCTTGACTCGAAAGCCACAATTGCATATAAGGTGTTTCAGCCTTATTGTTTCATATGTTGTTGCATAGTATTTACACAGTTCTTTTATTTTCTTCGAAAATTATAATGCCTGTTTTCATAGAAGAAAATCCAAAATGTACCCCTCATTCTTATGTATTATCTTAATTCTTATCTGTCCCCTTAACCTATTTATTTTTTACACTTTTATTTTAATGTTCAGAAATTTTTAATTGTTTTCCTTACTGCCCAAAACCTTTTATTATGTCTTATTCACAACAGGTTGACTTATTAAAACACTTGCTGGAGAAAGTCTGTAACTGAGTCAGTATCTGCAAGTATATGCAAAATGCAAAGAGACAACAACAGTCCTGTACTTTCACCAATGTAAAATAACATCTCAATATTCCACTATCAAAGAGTTGATAGGTGTCCCGTCACAGGTGGACGACTGCTGGAGAGTCTACAGGGAACGGTCTTTCTCTACAACCCTCTTCCCGCCGCATGAAGAACGCTGACACGATGTGAAGAAATATGAAGAGGCGAACACCTTGTGCAGGAGGCTTTGCTGGAAACGTGGCGGTGATTTAGGTGGAGAACTTCAGAGAATCCCTGATTGTGGAGTTCCAGGACTTCCACTTACATTCCACCTTCTTAAATTAAGTGACAGACAATGACCCTGGAACGGAACCCTGGGACGGAACGAGGAGGCGTGGGTCCTCAGTCAACACCGAGCTGACAGCAGCTAAGTAGGACATGGGTTATTGGTAATATAACAGCACGCTTCAAGAGCAAAGATGAGATACACTTTTCCTCTTAGTACTTATTAATCCACTCAGCCGCCTGTGAACCTGAAAGTCTCCCCCTGAAAAGATATCCTGAAGGAAGTGATTAAATCAATTTGCCGTGTCAAATAATAATTTCCACCGAGCCCTTGGCTCGGAAGGTCTTTGCGTAAGAGACTAGAACTAGAAAATCTTAACTTCGGAAAATCACTCCAGGAGCGAAGGCCACGTTATTCTGACGGTTGACATTCGGGCTCTCCGAGTACTGACAATATCCTGGCTGACACGGATGTGTCTCTTCCTCAGCCGCTCCAAATCGTCTTAGTTGATCTGTGAGTCGAGAGTCTTCTCCACTTCCATCATCAAAGCAGAGCGGAGAGAGGGAGAACCGCAGAGGAAACTCTCCTATTCCCAAAAGGGAGCCACGGCGCACTTCTGGATTTCAGCAACATGTCTTCAAATGTTCTAGTTTGTAAAAATGCTCATGTCCTTGTTGTTTTCCAAATGCAACAGATCTTTACAAATGTCCCAAACTTGCCAAATCAGTGCATTTTAACCCGATCAACAATTTCTAACCCAAGGATAGCACACGCCGGCGATTGCGTCCTCGAACGCTATTGTGAAACGTTCGAAACGTTTCGCACGTTTCACAACAGCTTCAAGCAAATGAAGGATTTGTAGCAGCACCAAACCCACACCCACGCCCACACACACACACACACACACACACACACACACACACAAAATCGAAATGGAGAAACAGCGGTAAAATCCTGGAGTGGCCAAATTTAGGCGAGTGCACAGACACAGCTGAGCGGAGGCCCGGTGCCGAGCTTCCTGCTTGTTGACACTAATCCAACGTCGGTGGGGATTTTCTGCCTCTTGCTGCTTCTTGCCTCACACCCCTGCAGGGCGCGCTCTTAGATGCATGCTGGCTTTTCCAAGCCTCACACACACACACACACACACACACACACACACACACACACACACACACACACACACACACACACACACACACACACACACACACACACACACACACACACACACAGAAAGGAAATGCACGGTAAACTATAAATATTCAAACCAGGATCAGAGTATCATTCAGCACATGCTACGCCAGGGACATAACACATACACAGCGTGCCCGGTTTGTTTCTTTCATCCAGTTTGTTGTCAGCAGTTTTCGTTTTTTTTAGTTTTTTTTACACTCAAAATGTTTGTACATCTGCTAATCTGGAGCCTTCCACTTCTATTTCCACTTTGCTTTTCATGAATTCACTCCTCTGATCCCACAGCAAGTCCAGAATGGGGTGCCTGTGTGTGTGTGTGTGTGTGTGTGTGTGTGTGTGTGTGTGTAATCTCAGGGTGTCGATAGCGCTCTCATTGATGTAAAGTGACACAGGGAAGTGGGGGAGTGTATGTGTGTGTGTGTGTGTGGGGGGGGGGGGGGGGAGTCCATTGTGGGAGCACACGGGTCGTGCATGTCATGTCATGACAGACTGTCACAGCAGATTAAAAACACGGGCGCGACTCGAAGAGATGGTCAGAAAACATCATTAACACCTCCTTCCCACGAAACAACGACAACAACAACGAGCGTGTACGTGGACGAGAGACCTGTCAGGCGCGTGCACGTGTCCACCCCAGGGCACGCACACACACACACACACACACACACACACACACACACACACACACACACACACACACACACACACACACACACACACACACACACACACTATTTAAAGGAAAGGTGAGAAATCTTCCAGATACAAAGGTACAAGGTTCTCTGAGATCTTGGAAAAATGTGAAATAGTTTGGAGCAAAACCACACAAATGACAGAAAGTCACCCGTCGAGGCTGCATTTGGAAATTCGATTATCAACCTCTAAAACAACAACAACAACACCAACAACAGCGCCGTAGGAGTGCGGGTCAGCGCCGGTGGCTTCAGAACCGCTATTAAACCTGGCGTTCACATCGATTGAGCTGAAATGTACTGACAAAGCAGAAATGATGAGCAGGTATACTTTTCACTTTGTTTTCCCGGGAAAGGTCAGCACTGGATGAGGAATTATTTTACTGCGGTTCTGTTTAATGCGCGCTTTGTAAATAGCTTGGCTCGGCGTGCGATTTTTCGCCGCGAGCCATAGCCGGGTTCGAGGTTATAGTAACTCAGCGAAAAGATTAACACAGCGTCAGACTTTGGAGGAGTTTAGTTTGGATAAACTTCTGTAACTTGCTTATGGGGAGCAAGGAAGCGAGTCAGGGGAGGAGGAGAGCGACAGGTACAGTGTCTACTAGGGATGTAATGTTTAAAACATGGCTCGTATGGTTTGTATCATGGCTTTGGAGGTCACGCTTTTGGGGTTGGATATAAGAATTTTGGATCATTGGGGGGAAAAAATACCACTGCAAATTCCAAAGTAAACATGCTCCCTTTATTTGGCAAAAGATAGCTTGCCTTGCAAGGGCATTACTTTTCCACTTCCACTTATGAAATATAAGTGCAATATTTGACTAAATCAACAGGTCAGGTGCCACTGTATTATTTTTAGGGGTCCATCTGTAGGGGGCGGAGACCCCTATTGTTTTTGTTCACGAAAAATAGACGTCACTGATGTATTGATGTCATGGAACCAACGAACCCACGGACACAATGAATACGTTTTGTATTCAGGACAGCTCTGACACGCTGTCATCTGAGTTTGATCCAGATCGGTCTAGGGATGCTCCTAATGAGTCATTTCCCTGATGTTTAAACAGAAGTTTGAGATTAGATTAGTTGACTAGTCTAAAAGTCTGTAAAAATAATGTTATCTTATTATTAATAATAATAATGTTTTATTAATATATAAAAAATATTGCGTATATTTTTAGAGCCATTTAAAACGGTTAAATTCTTCAATAACCGAATCGGATTTTAAATGCCGCTGCCCAGGCATAGTTCACCATCTTTCGGGTATATTGCACACTCTAAAGCTCCACCTCCCTGGCGGACCGGGAGGAGGCAGAGCCGCTGGAGTGCCCGAGCCCCGGCCGGGATCCCAGGGGACGGTGAAGGCGCAGCGAGTAAACCGAGCCTCCGGGAAGCGGCGAGGTCGGGCGGGAGGGGCGTTTGGCCGGCAGTGATCTGGGGGTCCCGGACGGGGAAAGGTAAGGAAGTGAACTTGTTAAGATAAGTACGTAGAGCTACAAGACATTGTTGGGGCACACTGTTGCCCAGACAAAGAAGTGCAAATCCTTCTTTATCATATCTCACTGGAAATGAATTAGTTTTAAAAAGTAGCAGTCAAGGCAGTTACATACATTGGTATTAGATATTAAGCAAAATTCCAAATGTATTGTGGTCTAAAATAAATGTTATATTTCCTGGTCAAAGCCAGATTTGTTGCCATTATAACACAAGTGTGTATTCCATTACAGACAATTAATCAGCTTCATGTCATCTTGAATTGTAATCATAAATTCTTCAGTATTGTGATCAGGGCTTGTACTGTACATCATTTTGACTCACACGTCACACAGACTAACCTGGACCCCGTTGCTTTGCTGCCTGCAGCTATATTTATCTTTTTTCTTTTTAAGAATAAAAAAAAAAAAACGCCATTACATGTTACATACAGTAAATCAACAAAGTAAACCTGCAATGGCTTTATTTACTTAAATGATGAGAGGACATCTTCCAACTCCGGCTTGTCTCAGCCACTCATCATTTCCGAAATTATTCACCGACATCAGTGTTGCGGTGAGCCTCGTGAAGCAGCCTTAATCTCTCGGGCTCAGCAGGATGGCTGTGCCTCCTAGAAACAGTTTCAACTCCCCGAACCGCTCCAATCAGTAACGCCTCGGTTTCTTTGCGAAACCTGTACAGTACGTTTTTATTTTTGTTTTTTATTTTTCACCCCGAATGCCTATCAACAGGGCCCTTAACTGTTTGCAATAATCTCTTTAACAGGCATAGATAGTGAGACGTGCAAATGTTAACACACACCAACGTATAGAATCTGAAGTTAATATTCTGTGTGTTTTAAACCTAGTTGGGATACTCCATGCAGATGCTTCAAAGCCGTCCCACCACGCCTCCATCAGGTGCAGCAGCAACAGCCCACTTGCAGCACATAACCTTCCCCACTACAAGCCCACTCTCGGCAAATGTCAGACTTAACCTACAATAACATTGGGCTGGCACTGCACCAAACTTTGGACTTCACATTATTCGACTCGTAATTTTCCAACTCAAATAACGTCATTCATCACTGTCAATCATGCCAAACAGTGGCTGACGGTATTTTCAGTCCCCCCATATTGTGCACACAGCCACAGGCTGTAGGAGACACACTGATACTGTTGGTTTGAAACCGGCCGTTCAGCAGTTGAGAAAACACGTTTTATTAGCAAATAAAATTTGTAACCGTTGCCGCTGCTTTGGAAACTACCTGATGGGTCTGACGGAAAGCCCGTCAACGGATCCTCGGCTACCTCCAGTTAACTGGAAATGGATGTGACAACAAATCAAAGGCAACTAATTTCACCCGGCATCCCTCGTCTTCGCAGCGGAGCTTTTAGTGTCAGATTCCTGACTGGGTTGTGGAGCCGTTTTGTGTGCGCTCCGTCTACCTGCCGTTTCCACGGAAGAGCGGGCTGGGAAAACACTTAAGAACCATTAATAGATTAGGGAGTGTCAGGGCAACGCCACTGATTAGGTCTGCTGAGCGTCTTTGAAGGAGCTGTAAGTTGCTGGCCTCTGTGTACTCACATTTAATCTCCTCTGCCTGCTCTCCTTAGGATTCTGATGGAAAAAGAATAATGTCTCCTTCATCCCTTTTTTGGCTTGTTAAAAAAAAACCCACAAAACAGATAAATCCATGCGGCTGCTTTGACAAGTGAAAGGAACAGTCACAATCAAGCAATGTGACTGAATGCCACTCGACAGACAGAAGCAGCTGAGGGCATATTTTGCCAATGTTATTATTTTAGTTTTTCTTTAGTTTTAGGAGACTGGCTTTCTCCTCAAGCCTGTAATGTTTCCGTGGAGGTTTTTGGCCGGCCAACTTGTCCAGCACGGCCGGAGCCGGCCATATCCCTCTACTTGATCTTACGGATGACCGCCTCCGTGGTCAGCAAGGAAGAACTGTACTGACCACTGTACCAAAGCACCCAACCCGTAGTACCGCTTAGTATTATTAAAGTGGCAACCCGTGAGAATATTTCGTTCAAAAAAATCTGTATTTTAATTTTCTATTAGCTGACATTCTTTAAGGAACAGCATTTGATTTTGTATTCTGTCATTTGATTCTGTATCCGCTGTTGGTGGCGGGGTCCGCCGCCTTTCACAGTAAGAACGCATTATGCAGAGATTGCGCCCGCACATAAGAAGTGAAAGGCAGCCGCAGTGAAACAGTTGCAGTTCCAAATGGAATTCTGGGACTACTAGAATTCTAGACCAGACTACCAGAACTCATCAACACACAATCTTACGGAGATTAAGAGATTCAAGCTTTTTTTCCTACAAGCGTTTCCCTCATTTGCATGTCAATATAGACATGCATTGATAGTCTAGTCTTTTTTTTTTTTTCTTTAAAATATAACAGTTGATATTATCACACCAGGGACGTAGCTGAATTTCCCCAGAGGATGACTACACAAAGTGGATGGATCTCCTCAGGACTAGCTTCTGTTTTATCTTTCTCAACCTCCAGAGGGCAATCTGATTATATTTATTCTTTATTACTGTGAATGGTTGCACATTTGGGATGCCACAAAGACCTGAACCGCTCATGCCCCAGTACAATTCATTTGCAATGTGGAAATGTAATTTGTCCCATTTGGCTTGCTGTAATCCGCCTGACATTGACGCAGCTGTAAATACATGTTATTGTAACAGAGAATGTAATAATCGCGTTTTTGATAAGACGCGATTATCAGTTTTTAAAACCATTCAAAAAAAAAAAAAAAAAGTGAACGTACCGAGAGCCAATTTTAAGAAGGACATTTATAATGCCTTTCTAAGCCTACAGCGGTTTAATTTCCCAGCTGACAATGTAACAGCGTGATTGAAACTCTCTCATTATAACAGATTAGATCAGTGAAAATGTAGTACTATGCCCAGTGTTAATAGAACCAGGGTTGACAACAAAAACTGAGCCTATACTTTACTATGTGGCGCTTTGTATCATGAAGAAATATTTGTAATTTATGTTATTTTAATTTAACTAATTTAACTTTTAATTTAACTAACTGTGCGCAAAAGATGATGAATCGCCAAATGTCCCGTTTGTCTCCAAGTGGTAAGAAAATGAATGAATACATTGAAAATAAAGCCCTTTCAAACTTAAAAAAGTATTGGAATGGAATGTAAAAACAGAGTACAGAGTAGGCAATCTTTGCATTATCAGTCACAGAACGATCATTATCATGTAATCAGAACATTGACTTTCACTTCTATCGGGGCTGAACATCGCTGCAGCACTTTAATTGCACAACTACGGCATTTTATGAGCTCAGATCAAAGGCAAGGCATAAAAGAAATACTTAAAAGTATGCGCTTTAAATAGCCAAAGGAGGAATTTGAACATGTATAATTTGGAAAAGTGAAGAGAGGTGCCAGTGTTTTGTGATTTATGGCTCGACTCCCTTCGTAATAAATCACAGCGATGCATCTAAAACCAAGATAGGTTGGTCATCGTCTGTCATCCTCACGCTGAACTCACGTCCCCGCGTGCGGCGCAGTGTTTACGCTGTTTTGACCTTCCCGCAGACCGTGGCAACCTCTGTGAATTGGAGCCAAGCAGCGGAACAAGGTCCAATAATATGAAATGATGTCACCAAATACGGCATTCACGAATGTTTACAACATGCTGTTAATGGATATGAATATCATATTTGTTTCTAGGAGATTTATCTATGTTACTATTCGAATGCTGGAAAGTTCCTTTAAAGCTCTTAATTCTTCTTCACTTTTTTGCCATTCAACCAGACACACACGCACGCACGCACACATGTACACACACACACACACACACACACACACGTGCACACACACGCACACACATACACACACACACACACACACACACACACACACACACACACACACACACACACACACACACACACACACACACACACACACACAAAACAATTGGCAGCAGAAGGAATAGTTGCTGAACCAGGACAGAAAAATAGAGCTGTACCCCAATTATGAAGTGTTTTCATGTACAAAGTATTAACTCAAATAATTTTCCCCGCAGCTCTATCCATAGCATGTCTAGCACATACAGACTATATATTAGAGGTACTTGGAAATAGCAGTCAAGGACAAAGGCCATGAACTCTATTGTCTAAATCAAGGGACATTTTACAAACAATGTTGAATTTTCCCGGAACAGTTACATGTCACTATTGCAAAGTCCTCCAACCGATTCACACAATGATCCATGACCTGTGAGGTGACTTTAACCTTTGAACCATCATTTTTCTAGTAACAGAAAGTTGGACTCCAATCAAAGCAGCACAATGTCCAGCTAAGCGACACGCTACGAGGATGCGAGGCGCCAAACGTCCTCTTTGCCGCACTTTCACTTGGGAGAATAGAGGAAATACTGAATATCACTATAATCTGGGGCCCCCGGACGCAGCACGCAGAAGGAGAGACGCTCCTTGGCATCGGCACAGGGCAGCTGAGTCGAAACATTTGGACTTCATTACCGGGAGGGAAAGGTGAAAGAGGCAGCAGAGGAGGAAAAACCAAAAGCTTCTTAAGATGTCCAAGGTGGATCCCAAGGCTGAAATACGACTTGGATTGGACGACGGCAGTGAATCACAACGGAATATAATGAGCCTCATTAACCCGGACTGGTTATTATCATTTTTGGTGATTTAAGAGGTTACGTGTTACCTTTTGAGATAGAATATTGAGCTTCTCATCCAGTAGAAGTGGAAAGCAACAACTAAATGTTTGTTTTCTTGAGAGATTTGAAAATTCTTCATTTGTCCGCCTTATTCTGCTTAACGGAATTTGAGGCGGGAGAAAATCTCCATGAGGCATGTAAGTATACGTGTCTTCATCCCCTTAGACCTGAATACATAAAGTGACCACAAATTTTGGAATCTGCGACAGCGGTCGACGGGAGCTAAATATTTGAGACGGCCGTACTTAACACGACAGCGTGTGATAAAGATGGCGAGGACAGCCCCCCCGTGTACCCAGAAGGCCTCTGTGTTAGAGCCGCGGTGCATAATGCAACCGCATTATGTTCCCCGGCCGCTGGAGAGACACTTAAGAGCAGCACGCGCCCGAGACCTGGCGCCGCTGCGATAGTGCGCGGCCGCTTTAAGCCGCTTTAGTATTCCCCCAAAAAAATGAAAAAAAAAAAAAAAAAAAAAAAAAAAAAAAAAAGTCACTCATATTTTCTGAAGTTCTCCCTTGTTTGCCCGTGTTCTGTTTGGGAAAAGCTCGGCTCTCTGCAACACTGACACATATTTTCCAAACAGAGAGTAAGACATGGAAAAAAGTAGACTTACAGAAGGCAGCAGACATTCATACAGAGACACACACACACACACACACACACACACACACACACACACACTTATAAAGACGTATACACACACTCAAATACACACTAAATAAAACACACACACACACACACACACACACACACACACACACACACCCACACACACACATACACACACACACACACACACACAGACACACACACACTGAGTATGCCAGAGCGACATACACACCCAGACACTCTTGAGAATAGGGTTTTCCATTGACAAACAGCCCTATCAAAGTCCAGTTTTTGTTGCCATGGCGATGATTACATTTACTCCAAACAGCCCCCCCAGCCCCCCACCCCAAAAAAAAGACTCTGAGACCTTCCCCCCTCAGTTGGAAGTTGGAAGTTTCATTTTCAAATATTCAAATTGTAGTCGATCGAGTGTGAGGAGTGAGGCCCTTAAGCTACGCCGGAGAGCCTGGTTCCCACTGAGCAGGGGATAGAGGATAGATAGAGGGGACAATTGGAGCGACAGCAAGTGGAGTCTCCTTCGATGTGCTTCAAAGAAACACTACAAAGGCGGCTCACCGCCAGAGGAGTTTTGGTTAATCGAACATCTATTTCACTGCAGAATATAAATAAAGACATCATTTATTCCCTTAATGGGTGATAATATAGTTTTTCTTTTCAAACGCGGCACTCACAAAACAGCACTCAACAAAAGACAAAATAGTCACAGCAAATGTAATTATCATATATTCCAATCCACTTGTCACATTTCATTGTTCCAAAATGTTCTTCAGGTTTCATCACTGGCATTGCGAGTTCATCTTGCACCATATTCACCAAAATAAATATTAAATTAAATCAAGGAGAAAGATTAACTCCATACGGATATGTTCTTATGTTTACAAATATCCCATATGTTGATAAATACTGTAGCCTTATCATTAAAAACTACTCCTCAAGTATGTGTCTGAATTTCTTGGAATTTTCATCGATTTTTAACTCTATTCCTTTATTTCAAATTTGAACTGTGATTCCTCATCCCGGTCGCTCCCCCACTTCAGATTCAGCTCAATTTCACAAATAGAATTGTAATTTAAGAGGCATAACCCTGCTCATATTTTTTTCGTTTTTTTTTCCCAAACTTAGCTGTTGAGCTGTTTTTCCATTATGAAAAACGCATCTAAATTCAATCACATCCCTAAATCCCAAATAACCATTAAACTGGCAGTAAACATGTCCCATCGCCGTGTCACTCAAAGAAGTGAAAACGTTTCATTTAGGCCTTTGGGTTTTTTCAATCCACACTACCAGTCATAAGTTGTCACTTAGAGAAGTGCCAAATCCACCAATCCAAAACTTAAGACTGTATGAGTGTAAGACATGGGCATCAAAACACTTTAATAACCTGCTTTTTATGAGCGTCAATAAAAATGCATATGAGTAAAAATAAGAAGAAGAAATCAACGACGTCAGTGTAACCCAACGTCTTAACTGTTTCTGGAGAGATCCAGCAAGCGCTGCAGAAGCATTATTCTCCTTGATAAACACACATAAATACACACTGATAGAAACTGATAATATGTTTCCGGGGTCGTTTTGGGGGAAATGGTAGGCAAACGCATTTTGACAAGTTGGAGGCTTACAGTATTATTGTTTAAACAGCTTCATCTTGAGACATGTTGGTAAATGAGCTTATTCCTGTGTACAAACAGTGCTGCCTAACAACCAGAAGCGAGGTGGGGTCCTTTGAACGACTAAATCCTCTCCTTGGCACAGCAGGAAATACTAGGGCCTATTTTTAGCCGCAAACAGGCGTTTTCTCCCCCCTTTTGAGCTTGGCACTTGAGGGAGGGCTTAAAGTTCCAATTAGCTGAGCGGAAACTCACAGAGACAAACATTAAAATGACTAATAATAATACGGCTCTCCCCGGATTCCCACATTCCAGAGACAATGGCTCCTCACCGCTGAACGCAGGACAGCATCGCATTTTGGAGGCAAATCAAATGTGACTGTGAGGCGTTCCCCTTCGTTCAAAGCACAATGGAAGATGCTCTCCCTTACCAAATCTCTGGCCAGAGGACAATAATTGTTAACAGGAAGCACCGAATTTGTTAGGACAGGCATATAAATCTTTACTGGTGGGGAGCTATTTACAAGGAGGCTGGAGGAAAATGTGCTCTTTTCTGGAAGATATTTCAAACTCTGAAGAGGTCAAATGATTAATACGATATTCATGCTTACTTTACATCATTACAACCGAAAAGTATGTGTAGTGTAACAGTAGTAGTGTAACTACTAATACAAAGCAACTCTTAAAATAAAATCAATAACAATAATAATAATAATAATAATAATAATAATAATAATAACAATAATAATGATTTAATAAAAATAAAGAATAATGCTAGTAATAATAATAATAATGATAATAGTAATACAAATAATCAAATATTAAGAAGAAGAAGAAAAAAAAAAAAGTCATTATCAAGTGCTTCTGCACAGAATGCTAAGTTCCTAATTGGAGCGAATATCCATCACTGTCTTCAAACACCTCTTTACAATGTCATAGCATCGCCGCCATATTGTTCTGCTCTTGAATTGTGAGCCATTCTAGTCCACTGAATGTTTACTTTGGTAATATTTTGTGCTCTTTAAGTAGACAGACAGTAAGATTAATTGTGGCTCCTTATGGTGCAACGAGCAGGAGATTGCGGAACGACGCTGAAGCCACGTTGTTGCATGGACGACGGAGGCAGAAGGCATCGAACGGGCGCAGCTAAAAATAATAAGGGGGGAGGGGTGGCTGTGCTCACACCGTTGTTTTTAAGATGCGGCCCTAGCATCCTCATCGAATACATGACAAATCCCTGTCCTAATTAGACTCATTATCCAAGAAAATGTGAATGTGCAATGCAGCGCTGCGAAAAAGGATCCTAAGTGGAGGGCTATTGGAGTGATCCGACGGGTCTGCAATGCGGAGTTTAGAGCTATTTTCCCTTTCTGTTTCCTACTATTTACAGTTTGGAGCCGATTTATGGCCCACACAATGAGACACTGTGGCAAGGGGAAAAATCAACAATCAACTATTTGTTAATTGTAAAAAAATAAACAGAAATTTCCACCAGCGCCGGCCCAGTGGTGCAAACACTTTGCCAACTGTAGAGTCCCTCTGAGAGAGCAGAACACCATGACTGTATAAAAAAAAACAAAAAAAAAAAACGCAAAACTTGGCTCAAAGGAGAAAGAGGGTTCTGTTAGGGATCTAAAAAGTAAAACAAAAATCCTAAAAGGGGACGCTATGGTTTTTCTGCGCAATCTGCCAAATGTATGTGAGCGGCTTCCAGGACAGTTTTTGAACCTTGCCTTGTAATACCAGGGCGGGTGTTTGAAGAAAAGAAACTTCCCTCTCTGTATTTTCCAACAACTGTCTGACATGAGAGGGAAAAAAATAGAGCAAACCAGCTATTTTTTTTGGACATTTTTGCAGCACAAGAAGCATATTAAAATTTCCCTAAAATCAACAAGCAAAGAATTTAAGGTTGTTGTACAAATACATTATTCAAGTTTAACGCTGGGCTCCTGCCAAGTTAATTAAATGCTATCAGATGCATGACAGGATCAGCCAGTAAACAAACTTTAATTGTGAGCGGTTATGATGTTACCGAGACACGAACTAGAGTCAACAATGGCCGCCCCGGCTGCGCTGGGTGTTGTGTTTGGCGCCCTAAAGTCATACATTTTGTTTATTATTTTCTCTTTTCTGTTCGGGCCCTTCAGGTTATGTTCCGCCGAGAAGGGCCGGAAAGTTTGAAACGATAACATCAGCTTCAATGCAAAGTCAAGGGCTAGTTGTCTCTTTTGTGTATCTGAAAGTTAGCTTAAGGCTTAAACACTAAGCAAAACACTTCAGCCTCTCTACAAGTACAAATGTGTAAATGTGAATATTTTAAACGAGGAGGAGATTACAAAAAAAATAAAAATAAAAAAAAAGACCAAAAAGTTTTTTTTAGAATGTGAAACACAGTAAATCAGCGCTGACCTCAGTCAACAGTGTGCAGACAGGACATAGCATCAGACCGGGTAGATGCACAAAACTAGTATTGAAGTTTTAAGCAGCGCCCTCTGATGGTGAAAATATCAACGATGTGACAACTTGCCCGTGTGACAAAAAACCCGGGACACCAGCTTTAGTAACATTTCCGATGGAAAAATACAATTTAAAGAATCTGACTAGTGCAGCGTACATGTTAGGGGACTGGAAGCATCGGTGACAAAAGAAGAACTGGGCAGGGCTGCACAGAGTAATGTCGTATGTTGTAAAATACTGTGATTACTAGAACTAAAATACTGTCTTGCAACTGGTTATGAATTTGAATTTGAATTGCAATGGCTGCAATACTCATTCCAATATTCCCCACAGTACAAACGCTTCCTTTTTAATGTGTCTTGAAGCACATCTACCAGCCAGCATTTTAGGGCTTGAGGAAAGCACCCTGGCCAAACACTACTCAAAGTCTCCATTTTATTGACAGGAGATGAAGATCTGCATCAATATCAAACCATTACATGTAATTGTGTGACATTGTTCGTCTCTCATATCCTTTGTTTTTATCTGCTGCGAAGGACTTTGGAACTCTTGTTTTGAGAAGAGCTTTATTCGTAAAGATATTATTATAGTAGCTCCCCCTCGTGCCGCCAAAACAGCTCTGACCCGTGGAGGCGTGGACTCCACAAGACCTCTGAAGGTGTCCTGTGGTATCTGGCACCAAGACGTTAGCAGCAGATCCTTTAAGTCCTGTAAGTTGAGGTGGGGCACCCATGGATCGGGCTTGTTGTTCCAGTTAGGGATGATAACATTTAATAAATTGCTAATAAGAGTTGAATCGATTAAGATTTTGTCTTATCGATAAGAACTGAACGATCTGCGGTCTCGTTGTGATTGTATCAACGGGAGTCTTTGGGGCGCAGGGCGTTTCGAGAAATAGAATACCCAGCGAGGAAGTACTAGTACTCACCAGGACGACAGGCAAGAAAACAAATGCCCAGTGGCGTAGGATGTAGCAATAAGAGAAGCAGTAAGTAGTAGTAGGAGTAGCAATAGACGGAGGCTTCCGGAAAAACAACAAACAGCAAACATGGCTGCGCATAGAAAACGATACGTTTCTTGTTGCTCAACAACTAATGCTGCGTTCAGATGGAACACGGTAGACGGGAATGTGATAACGTCACGGGGAGAGGAGAAAAACCCTGAGGGGAGGGAGCGGTATGATGGCAAAACCAAACAAGGGATATGTTGCTATGGTGATGACTTCAATAAAATATATGAAGCTATCATTTTGTGCCTGCTGTTATATATAATTAACTTCTTCTGTGGCATTGGACTGGATGGGCTAGACTTCGCTCCCCACGTGCATCAATGAGCCCATGGGCTTCCATGACCCTGTCGCAGGTTCACTGGTTATCCTTCCTTGGACAGCTCTTGGTAGGTACTAACCCCTGCAGACCGGGAACACCCCACGAGACCTGTCGTTTTCGAGATGCTCTGATCACAGGGGTCATCCCAATTTGGCCCTTGTCAAATTCGCTCAGACGCTTAGACTTGCCCATATTTCCTGCTTCTCACACATCGACTTCAAAAACTGACTGTTCACTTGCTGCCTAATACATCCCACCCCTTAACAGGTGCCATTGGAATGAGATGAGCAATGTTATCCACTTCACCTGTCAGTGGTTTTAATGTTGTGGCTGATCGGTGTATACATGTCCAGCAGGTTTTGCCATTTAAACTAGATATCCGTCGCAATACTCAGATGTTATTTCGTCTTGTTGTGATATCAATGTTGCAATGTGGGGGTGGTGTGGTTTAAGCAGCCACACCTGTCTTGGGTCTAGGTAATTGGGCCCGGGATCGGGGTGGCTGTATGCATGTTGCTCGTTAGAGCAATCAACCAGTAACAGGTATATCACCCATAGCCACACATAGACGGGGAGAGACCATGTCATGACATGTGTCCATCTGCTCCTGGCTTGTTCCATCTTGCTATTCTCTACAATAAAGTGGTGTGTTTGCGACATCTCTGCCTCTGTCTCTGCCCTGAAAACGCCATTCGGATGGCATTTGGCAGGTGGAACTGGCACATATGAATCATATGCTATAATAATATGATATTAATATAATATTATATTTGATATAATGTGCACTCCTACTGCGGTGGCATTAATGAAATGAAGTGACAGTGAAGACATGCGTAGCTCTAAAGAAGACTCTCCTCTAATTACAAACCTCCATTAGCTCTTTAACTGTCCAACGGTTTTAGCATTGCAACAGACAAAAGGTCCACACTTTCACCCCCACTTATCCTAAATTATTTTAAATTATGAACTTGCACGGCCACCCATCAAACAACACAAGAATAAAAGAGTGTGGCGAGCATGAGAGTCATAGCACGCGGCAAACTCCTTTGCAGAACAAACCCTAAGGTTTCCACGGAGCCGGATGTGTGGGGGGATTTAAGTCTTTGTATTTCATGAGTCTGACTCATCGTCATGTCAGCCAGCAAAGCCCGAGCTCCAGCTCCGGCTCCAGCTCCGGCTCCAGCTCCGGCTCCAGCTCCGGCACCAGCTCCGGCTCCAGCTCCGGCTCCAGCTCCGGCTCCAGCTCCGGCTCCAGCACACCGAATGACATTGCGCATGCAGAAACACACAAACGCACACACAGCACACTACATGCTCGCACACCAATGTGTGTGTACATGCACATATACACACACAAACAGACACGCAAAGGGCCGGAGATACACCCCGGGCCCTCAAGAGCAAGTATTAGTCATTCCAGATAAAGGCGTTCAGTCACTCCGCAGCACAGAGCAAGTGGGAGACGAGGTCTGTGGAGGTCTCGTCTACGGCGGCCATTTTTCACTGTGCACGAACACCGCCTCGGCCAAGAGTGAAAGCCTGCTTCCCGCTCTCATGTGGGGAGACCAGGTACACCTTCTAAAGCTGATCCATACCATCCCTCGCTCTCATCCGGGATTTCTGTTTGTTCATGTACTGGGAGTCTGGATGGCTGGAACGTCAGGCTGCTCGATTGCCTTTTTAGGGGCCATCTTACATACAGGTGATCAGAAGTAACCTGGGCTGCATATTATCAGTCTAAATTATAACATTTGGAATCACAAAGTTAATAAGCAAGGGATAGTGTCCAGCCAGGATGCCATTATCACAAAATAACCCTTGACAGGGGGATCAGGACTGATCAATATCTGTCTAGACGGATATTGACATTATCAGAGATAACTGACCACTGATCGCCCTTATTGACCAATCAGAATCGAGTATTCCACAGAGCCACAGTGGAATAATATGGAATAAACTAACAAAGAATTCACCCTTGCCACCGCCTTTGCCGAAGTTGGGAAGAAATGTCCTTTAACTGGTTTCTACGGCAACAGACATCAAGGATGGTGTGGTGTGGGGGTGGTGTGGTTTAAGCAGCCACATCTGTCTTGGGTCTAGGTAGTTGTGCCCGGGTGGCTGTATACATGTTGCTTGTTGGAGCAATCAATGAACAACAGGTAACTCATCCATCCCTACACACACACACATGGGGAGAGTCTCTGTCAGGACAATGTTCAATCTACTCCTGGCTTGTTCCATGTTGCCACTCTCTACAATAAACTGGTGTGTTTGAAATATTTTTGCCTGTGTCCTTGTTCAGGTGCTACTGTGGCGGTTCTGCCTGCGACATTCCACCAGAGCGGCGTTTTCAGGGCCCTCCGACACAGAGACACAGCAGATATGTTGCAAACACACCAGATTATTGTAGAGAGTGGGCAAGACGCAACAAGCCAAGAGCAGATGGAACATTTTCATGACAGAGGCTCTCCCTGTGTGCGGGCGGGGGTGGGTGATTTCCCCGTTGCGTGTTGATTGCTCTGACGAGCAACGGGTGTTCAGCCACCCTGATCCAGGGCACAATTAGCTAGAGCAAAGACAGGTGTGGCTGCTTCAATCACACCACCCTCACACCACAGATGGCTTCATTGCATTTCACATGACAAACTAGGTTTAGTAAACATAACACTGGTGAATTAGCTCTATTTTTTTTTTTTTTACGCAAAATCAATTGAGAATTTACTAAGGGAGATATCACAATGCAGACTGCACAACTTAGTTTTCTCTTTCCATCCCGGTTGTACTCCAGTGCAATGCTCTACATCAGTGTTTCTCAAATGGGGGTCGTCGTACCCCTAGGGGTGCTGCAGGGGTACCGCAGGGGGTAAAAAAAAAAAGTGTTCAGAAAATATCGGTTATATATCTATATATCTATCTATATATGTTTAAAAACAAATATGAGGCACATACAGTACATCTTTTATGTAAAATTTTCTTTTGTTTTTCTCCTAATACCAGTAATGGGGGTACTCAGCTGAAAAAAGATCTTACACTACTAAAACAAGTTTGAGAACTACTGATCTACATGTATTGTATGCACACGCTCTCCATCCCAGGAAAAATAATCAGCATCACAGCTGGTGAGGCTGCAGTTGTTTAACTTTATTGCTGTGTACTTCCAATTTATTATGAACAAGCTCCATAACAGAGAACACGTTCTGAGCAGGTGAAGCCGCACCGCTTTAACATTTATTGGCGCCCATATGCGTGCAGCGCATGCTCACAAAGGGAAGAAAGCCAAGTGTTGAAACGAAGTGTGCATCGATTGTGCACTGATATACTGTGTGTATACGTGTGTGGTATCAAACCCGCCTACAACCCTGGGAAGGTCGAAAAATAAGTTTACAGGACCAGCGGGGCGCCTGCCCTCCAGTCACCTGCAGCTGATCTTTGGAGAGAGAGAGAGAGAGAGAGAGAGAGAGAGAAAACTTTTTTTTTACGGTCAAACAGCTGCGGCAGTTAATCAAATCTCAAGCTTGTTCACAACAGAAGAGGAAAATGGGGTCATGAGGCTGCGGGGCTTAAGGTGACACTCTGCAGAACACCCCCCCCGCACCCCCCCCAAAAAAAGAAAGGCTTCTACCAAAATCTTTGAAATGCTTACCTTTCCCCAATGCCATCACAAATCTGTAAATCCTCTGTTGTCCCAGATTGTGGGTCTGTGACGGTCATCTATGTCGACTATCTGACCGCCCACAGCACAGGGTGTGGTGCTTTGCAGGTACTGTACGCAGGCTACAGAATTTAATAGTCTGAAATCATTCATTATGTAGTAACATACTGATTCCTACCATATTATAATAATACCACTCATACTTGTACTTGTACTTTGTACTTCTAATGGTTGATACGGAGGTCTGTTGTTTCTTGTACATTTTTTCAGTTTATTGTAAATTTCCGAATTTGTATTGATTATTGTTTATTTTTGGGGTTTATTTCTTATTGTTTTTTGTTAATTATTAGGTTTATTGTATATTGCCAAATTTGTGTTGTTCATTGTTTATTTTTTAGTTTATTCTTCTGGTTCATAGTTCATTGTCAGGTATATTTTTTAATTTGTTAATTGTTCATTTTTTGGTTTATGTACTGTATATTGCCAATTGGTTTCTTATATTTTGTTTATTCTGAATTTCTAGGATTATTTTTAGTGTTAATTTTTATCATTACGTTTAATGCGCAGTAGAGTGAATTTTTTTATCTTCTAGTTATTTTTTTGGCTTATTGCATATTACCATGTTTTGCTATTTCTATCCCTATTACTTTATCATTATTGTCTATTGTTGATGTGCGCTGCTGTGATACCGCTAACTGAAATCTATCTGTCTCTCTGTCTGTCTGTCAGTCTGTCTGTCTATCTATCATCAATCAATCAATCTACCTATCTATCTATCTATCTATCTATCTTGTTAAAGCCATACCTAACATCAGCACAAAATGATATTTCTTGTATATGAATAGATATTACGTTAACGGTGAGGAAGGTAAAGAACCAGGTAAATACGGTTGTTATGTATAATTTAGGCCTTTATATGGCGACGCAGCTCACTCCGCTGCATGCGAGCGGGGGAAATCCAACACCGAATCATATGTGTGATTAGCAGCGCAATCTACACGCCCGTGATCAGGTAACAGGATGGAGGCTGGCACAGGGGGAGATGAATTCAGACGCTGGAAAGATCAGCTGGGAGGATAACGTGCAGGGACACAGACTCAGGTTGCTGCCTTTTCAAAGGGGGTGATGCATCTTCTAAATGGAAACGAGGATCCGCTTGAAACTTACACTCAGGTTATAGCGAGTATGAATTTAATAATAACCACCCCTGTAATAACGCTGTGGAATGCAGTGCTCCAAAACACATTAATTGATAACGTCATCAAAGCCACTAAAGAATATGTTGATGTGATTAATTGCTTTGCAGTTGCATTGAAAACTTTTGGACGCCGCCATTATAATGAGTATCATTTCCGAAGAAATGGTTATACTTTAATTAAACCCCTCACAGTTTAATTAAACCCCTGCATTGATGACATATTAACTATCGTTTCATGAAAGCTACAGCTTTCATGGCAAAGGGTGTTAACCAAGAAAATAACCCAATTTTAAGACCAAAGATTCAAATAGTAATTCTTATTTCTATTTATTCCTCTATGTGTTCGATTCAGCTATTTATTACACATATTTATTCCTCTTGCTGTTGGCTAATTAGGTTTTACATGACTTTCCTCAAAATTCTGCAACGTAGAACCACTCGGGGCTTGTTGATTCTTGCGTCAATACGGGACTTGAAAGTTTGAAAGTGAAAAGAACAAAAAAAAACCCCAACAGTTAACGTGAAACAGGAGTTAGTGAAATGGATTGGGTTTTTTGTTTGATAAATGTATAATTTCAATAAGTTTGTTGCACCGCCGTCCTAAATCCCAAAATATTCTCATCTCCATAATATTCAACATTTGGCACATGGCAGGTCCTATTCTCTGCTCGGCAACTGATTTGCTGCTTTCATAAGGGGGAAAAAGGGTTCAAAACGAAACGAATCCAAACGGACCAACAAACAAGGCCACAACATTATGGGAACTAATAAGTGGATGTATTTTTAGCGTCCCATTGTATTCCAAGTTCTAAGTATTCCATTGATAAAAGGCACAAGTACACACTCATGAAAAGACATGTTTCTTCTTCTTCACAGAGGCAGCTCTGGTGGTGCGGAGCGGCCGGATTCCTCAACGACCTCGCCGCAGCTCAGATCTATTGGTCGAGATAACGACAGCCAGGTATTTGTTGAAGCGCCGGAACGGATGATGTAGCGGCTATAAAGAAAAGTCCCACGTGATAGTTTGTACTTTAGGTCGGTGGTTCTCAAACTTGTTTTAGTAGTGTAACCCCCCCCAGATCTTTTTCCGGCTGAGTACCCCCTTCACTGGCATCGAGAGAAAAAAACAATCATTAACATAAATGATGAAATGATGTACTGTATGTGTGCCGTACGTGTGTTTTTAAACAATAAATATAAGCGATATTTTTAAAACATTTTTTTTTTTTTCTCCAGAGCGACCCCCTGCAGCACCCCGACTTGAGAAACACTGCTTCAGATAAAAATCCCGGAAAGCAGGATTTTACTTGAGACGGGAGAAAGACAAACTTTCGCTGGACTGGTGAAAAAATAAAAAAATAAAAGATGAGGAGGAGGTATCACAACCCTCCTACTGTCTTAGTCTGACCGCGAGCATTGAAAACAGGTTTGCAAATAAAGACGACTGCTCTGCGTCGGAGGGTTGCTCTGCTCTCGCTCAGTGTTGGAGCGACACCGAAGAAATTGACGGAAGAGAAGAGTGGATTTGGTTGAATTCCTCAACACTGCGTAATGAGAGAGGCTTTACAACGTTTTTTTTTTTACCTGAAATAATGTCAGATGCTCGATCATGGTTGACACTGACTTCATGTGAATCTCAAACTGGTCCCAAACAAACGTGGGCCGTTCCCAAACATCGCCATGCTTGTAAGGAGTGCCCTTCAAATCTCACGTGGAAAAACATTAATAACACCACCACAAAGCTTTTCTTTCTGTGCCGTGAGAAAGCAGGATCCATTTTCAAGAGAAAAAAAATAATAAAATAAATCCTAAAACAAGCCGCTGTAAAGTCTGTACTGGATGATAGAGCCCTTCATCCATGGTGCCACCGCCACACTCCACTGGGCGCACATTACCGCAGTGATTTTTCGACTTTTTTTGGGGGGGTCACTCACCATTAGAAGATTAACCGCTGGAATCTGGTTCTGTTTTCCTACGCAAAGCTTGGCGAACATCTTTAACGGCGTTTAAGCTCTTTAAAGTCCAACACTGAACTGGGGAGGACCCAACAACTGGAATGAACTGCAAATAGAGACACCAGACACACTAATTGCTGTTATTTTTAACCACACTCTGGCGTCCGTTGTTGTGTGAACTGTGCTTCTGTAATGTGTGACTGAATTGAATTGGGGGTATGGAATTTGTCCCTGGGTGTCTCTTGGAAAAGGGGATTTTAATCTCAAGAGACAACCTGATTACGTAAAGCTATATATATATAATTCAACTCACCTGCCATCATGATATCATATATAGAGTGTATCTGAAATCCCCCAGGAATGACTTTGCACTCCCTCTCACAAAATTAAAGGGCAATTTCACCACAAAAGCCACATTAGAAATCCTGTCGTGGTTATACACTGTTACATCAAAATAGTCTACATCAAGTCAAAAAAGTCGTCCATGTTGGTAGGCTGTGCTAAGTGACTCATTCATGCTTTCATAGCCACTGTAATTAATCTCATGTAATACACTTGATCAAGGCTAATGCGTTTTCTCTCCATTTTTTTTCCTGTTGAAATTCGGGAGGGATAAAATACCACCTGGAAAAATAACTTAAACATAGCCTCACGACGACACACACAGCCAGACCATGTGACCTGTAGAGACTCCCTGGCTGAAACTAGGATGATGTAGGTGGTATTTTTTTTTTAAAGGGGAGCCATTACCTCGATCTAGAAATGTGCCTAGCCATTACACTCGCAATGAGGTAAACAGAAACATGGGCTCGGATCCATATTGGGGTTGTGCCTTGTAGGATGTGTGCCGGTACGCTACCTTCTCATATGAATTATTAATACAATTATGTCATGGTTACACAAAGGCAGACACTGCAAGACTCCTGGGTGCGGATGTCCATAGCTCCTTGAAATGTTTCAGGGGATGTGCACAGATAGGTACATAGCTCACATGCAGTTATAATGTGGTAGTGGACTTTTTTGTAGACACATAATATTCCCAAATGGTATTGGTGTGAATATGACATACGAGATCAAGTGACATGCAAACTGAAATTTTGCAATTGTCTTTAGTTTACCGATGAGAATTCTGCTTTCAATGCGTTATAATTGCACATTAGTTGAAACTTGTTGTGACCAGTGAACCCCAAAGGGGGGCAATTTGGGGGAGTTAAATTGTAAACTGGTGTTATTTGTCTGGATAAAAAGTATTTGAAATGTTAGTTGTGATGATAAATAATGTGTTCTTCTATGCCCAGTTGACTTAAAAATACCATGCAAAATACTAGCCACACGAGCAAAAATATACACTTCTCAGATTTCAGAGAAATGTCCTCAAATACCTCAAAGCACATTTCAGTTTTGGCCTCGGAATATTATAAACGTAATTCCATTCCACTTTCATTGGGTTATTAGACTCCATTTACGAAGAACGGAATTACGTGTTCAAAATTAATCATTAATAACTCTGAATGTACTAATACGGTAATGAAACCGTGTATGTTCCGCTCCGTTCATCCTTACAGATAAGCTTCCACAACTTGGACCTTAGACACTGTTACCTGAGACCCAGGAGCTGTCTCAGAATACAGCCTATTGTGATATCTCCTGTGTCTTAAACAGAGCTGGGTGATATGGACTAAATTGAATATCACAATATTTATATAACTGCGTTGACATCGATAATTTGACAATATTTCGGGGGTGACTATTGATATTACTGGACTATTTGCTTCCGCTAAAGTGGACATTATGACCAAGCAGGTGGATTCGAACATCTAGAACAGTCTACGGAGTTCAGAAAGTTGCATTACTTTACTGTACCGCAGCCTCAAAGACAACAATTATATCACCATATTGCGATAACCAAAATCCCAGACAACATCGAGTCTCATATCATGATATCGATATTATATCGATGTATCACCCCGGCCCTAGTCTTGAAACATACGTGGGAATCAACACTTACATGTGACGTAAATTGAGTGTGATCATAAAGGCAGATAGAAAAATCATGTATAATCGAGAGACTATGGTGTCTTTCTAACCAAGCAGCCACTATTATGCATGCATATTCATACGTCACTCGGTAAGGGAGGAGGGGGAGGGGATTTGGGTGGGGTGTGAAATATGCATAAATACAACATCTCTCAATTTAATGCATACGGTCTAAGTAGTAATGATACATTTCTTAGACGTGTCTCAGAATGACCTCTTTTTCCCATTTAAATGAGTGGTTAAATGCCCAGAACATAATACATACCTTGGAAGACATTCAGCAACGTGGAGAACTTCTGTGAGCTTGGAGATCATCATAGTCCTCTGGTACGAAGAAAAATAAAAATAAAATCTTGTGCACGAGGTCCATCGGACAAAGGATAGAGTTGTTCCCCTATGGTACTTCCACGACAAAAATTTAATTTGCTATAGCTTTCCATCGGTGTCCGTGTAAAGGGATATTGTCATTTTTGAGGTGGTTTTAATGGTACTGGGTAAAAATGTTGGCGCCCAACGTCCTCACTTGTCCGTGCAGAGACTGGAGTGGCATGTCACTCCTCCGACCAGCGCGAACTGGATGGTTCCTGTGCTTTAGAGCTCTCACTGCAGGTTGACACCGGCTGTTTTGACCTATTGTGAGGAAGGATGTTGCATGTGCCATAACCTTTGAAGCCTTGGTTTACTCTCTGTCTTTATGGATTGTGTAGACTGATCATGTTGCTCGTGTTGTATTTTTAAGGTCTAAAATTGGCCTTCACGTGTCATAACCCACTCCTGAAACCCAATGGTTGTTGAACTAGAAAGCATAAATGCTTATTATTGGGTTTTAACTGCCATTGCTTTCTATGAGGAAATGAAACAAATAAAAACTACTGAACACTGAACAGCTTACTGGCCAGAGGGTGTATAAAGTGTTGCCATTTTAATGGCCTACAGTTTCTGTCTCTCTCAATTTAGCCACCCACGTCTGCCAGACTATATAGCAAATTTTTCATTAGTGCAAACAAATTTGACTTTATTGCATAACAGCAAAAAACGACCCCTGTCTCTCTCGCTCTCTTTAGCTCGCTCTCTCTAGCGCTCTCTGTCTCACTCTCTATTGACAAATGAAACTCATAAAGTGCAAATGCATTAGCCTGTAATCATTTCTGTGTCTCTAATTTCATTTTAAAATGCCTATGGGCCCAAACTGACTGATTAACCTATTGGGCAAAAGGTTGATTTTGAAAAATGTCCTACAAACTTCCTGGATGCTTAATTTTAGGAGGTGTGTGTGTGTGTGTGGGGGGGGGGGGGGTGGGGGGAGGGGGTGGTCTAACCTTCCAGTTAGTGTACATTTGTTTGTGTGTGTGTGTGTGTGTGTGTGAGAGTGCGTGTGTGTGTGTGTGTGTGTGTGTGTGTTTGGACAGACTTTACATGTGCTGTTGTGTGGGCTGACTTTTGTTTTTTTGGGGAAACCACCTGCTTTTTAGGGCATATAGGTATAGTATATTCTTCTTTATAAAAGTAACCTCTGCTTGTATTCACACATCAGTCTGAATTGATTTGGAGTTACTGTTTTTCCTGCTGATGTCCGTGCCATTTCCCTTACTGGGGCTCTTGTCCAGCCCACACAGGGACTCGGTGACCCCCTCCTCCATCTCCATGTACTCTGCCTTGTCCCCTAACGAGGAGCCGGAGGGCGAGCCTTTAAACTTCTTCAGGAAGTCCGGGAAGTAGGGGCACCCCGGGGGCATGCTCTCCACCACCGGCGCCTGGTCTTCGTTGTCGGTCTCCCGGTGGTAGAAATAGTTGAAGTTGGACACGATGACCGGCACCGGCAGGGCGATGGTCAACACGCCGGCGATGGCGCACAGCGATCCCACGATCTTCCCGCCGACCGTGATGGGCTTCATGTCTCCGTATCCCACCGTCGTCATGGTGACCACGGCCCACCAGAACGCGTCGGGGATGCTGGTGAACTGCGACGTGGGTTCGTCCGCCTCGGCGAAATACACGGCGCTGGAGAAGAGAATGACGCCGATGACGAGGAAGAAGATGAGGAGCGCCAGCTCCCGCATGCTGGCCCGGAGCGTGTGGCCCAGGATCTGCAGGCCCTTGGAGTGCCGGGACAGCTTGAAGATCCGGAACACCCGGACCAGGCGGATGATCCTCAGGATGGCGAAGCTCATCGCCTGCTGCCCGTTGCCCTGGTGCTGCGCCAGGTCCGTGCCGAGGGTGATGAAGTAAGGCAAGATGGAGACGATGTCTATCGAGTTCATGATGTTCTTGAAGAAAGCGGGTTTGCTGGGACTGGCGAAGAAGCGGACTATGATCTCGAAGGAGAACCAGATGATGCACACCGTCTCCACGATGAAGAACGGGTCGTTGAAGGGGGTGAAGCCGTGGTCCGCCCGGGTGGAGTTGTTCCGCGGTTGCAGATACTCCTTCTCGTCCCTGAACTCCGGCAAAGTTTCCAGGCAGAAAATGACGATCGATATGACTATGACCAGCACGGACACCACCGCTATTCCCCGGGCCGGACTCGAACTCTCCGGGTACTCGAAGAGCAGCCAGATCTGCCGCTTGAACTCGTCCTCTGGAAGGGCTTTCTCCTCCTCCTTCACGAAGCCCTCGTCCTCCCGAAACTTGAGTATCGCCTCCTCCCCGAGTTCATAAAACTTCACTTCCTCGGAGAAGATGTCGAAGGGAACGTTGACGGGTCTTTTCAAGCGCCCCCCCGACTGGTAATAATAAAGGATGGCGTCGAAGCTCGGCCGGTTCCGATCGAAGAAGTACTCGTTCCTCAGCGGGTCGAAGTACCGGATCCTCTTGTCCGGGTCTCCCAGCAGGGTGTCCGGGAACTGCGTGAGGGTCTTCAGCTGGGTCTCGAACCTCAGACCCGACACGTTGATCACGACCCGCTCGCAGCAGCCGTACTCGGTGTAAACGTTCTCGTACCCCGACCGCGGACGCCGGTCGGTGAGAAACACCGTCTCCCCCTCTTCATCATCGTCGTCGTCCACGTTGCGGAGGAAACTCGATCTTTTGCCCCCTTTTGCGTCCTCCTCCTCCTCCTCCTCCTCCCCCCCCTCTTCCTCCTCGGCGCCTTCTTCCTCCTCCTCCTCGATCATGATGTCTTCCTCGGATCCGAGAAGCGCCAGCTCCGAGTGGCGCAGGTCCCCACCGAGCGTCGGCCGGGTCCGTCTCCAGCGTCCGACGCCGCGTTGCCGCTTCCGCGCTCTGAGAGCCCGCGGCTCGGGTTCGTGCTGCTGGTGCGAGGAGGAGGAGGAGGAGGAGGAGGAGGAGGAGGAGGCGGAGGAGGAGGAGGAGGAGGAGGAGGAGGGGCGAGACTGATGCTGCTGCTGGTTGCTATGGAGATGGGAGGACCCCCCTCCTCCCCCATCCCCGCCGGGTCCACCTTCAGCCGCCGCCGCCGCCGCCGCCGCCGCCGCCGCCGCTCGGGACTGGGCGGCCTGCCGCTCCCGCTCGCGTTCCCTCTCCCGCGCGCGAGCCTGGGCATACCCGTACGGCACGTGGCTGTTGCACCCTCCGTCCGCGCCCACCATCGCGAACTCCATCTTTTTTTATTTTATTTTATTTTATTTTATTTTATTTTATTTTTTTTTTAATTTCGCGACGCCTAAGCGAACGATCCGTTCGAAGGGAACGATTGAGGAGTCGGGGGTCGGTAAGAGAGTGGCGGGCGAGCGAGGGGATCTTCCGACTCGCGAGCTGAAAACAGTTACCACTGAGGGCTAAATTGAGGTCCAAGGCAGAGAGGGCCCAAGGCATTTGTCGTAATCCATATTGGGAGTGACCGATTCACACTTTGCATTCCACCGAAATAAACGATTCTGACGGAGTTGAGTGATTCCCGTGAGGATTCCATTCACAACTCGGATCCCAACCAGCTGCTCCTGCGACTCTCATTCATCGTCGCTTACCGTGCGTAATCCCGCCAACCGACTCAGATGAAACCGATAGTATGCAGAGAGAACGACTCTCCGAGGAGGCCGAGTGACACGTCGGGAACCGAATCTCAAAAAAGAGTCGAACCTTTCATCGGTGGTTCCGATCCGGTACCGTTATGATCCCGTTATAAGGGTGTGGGAAAGTTGCAGCTGGGGTGATGTAAGACATCAACAGGTCTGCCCAGGTGGCTGTATCTCAGCATGGTGTCCATGCTGATAGCTGCGTGTTCCATGCGACTGATTATATGCGTGCAGGCCTGCGGTTTTTATGACATCATCGTCAAAAAGCAAAATAAAAACAACAACAAAAAAAACAACAACAACAATGTGAGGTTTAGTGGAGTATTACGCAGCAGCCTGTGGGTCCAACTCAAGTCTTTTCAAATCACCAAGTCAACAGGCAACAACGGCCAGAGGAGAATCTCAGCCATCAGGTGGTTCAATTTATCCACCGGCAGTCGTTGCTCTCCAATTGGCTCTTTATTCTCTGTGGTTACTCCTGGTTGCCATTTTTAGATGATGAGCAAACTGGACCTTTTCATCCCCACGTCTACAGCGGATCCGAACGACTTTATCCCGCTGATGTTCCGAGGACCTGGAGGAGGAGGAGGAGGAGAGAAAACAAGAGAGAATAAGCATGTTCGGTTTGAGGGGGGGGGAAATAAAACATCAATTCGTACTGATGCCCGATGGTCTGGCGACAGTTTATTACTACGCATCTAGTGAATTAGAAACAACCACAGCCCTAATCTGACATTATTATTATTATTATTATTATTATTATTATTATTATTATTATTATAATTATTATTATTATTATTATTATTATTATTGCTGCTACTGCAAGGCAATTTGGCAACGCGCATGAAATCATTTTCCAAATTGTCTTTAGGAATATTACGCACGAGATTTTCCAATACAAAACAGAGCCTTCACGCTGTTACTTACATCAGAAAAGGGCCAAAGCAAATCGTCTCAGCGCCCCCTCACAAAAATCTGCTGGAGGTAGGTGGGTAGGTGAGGATGCAATTCTTGGCTTTGCCCAAATCCGCGTCTCGTTTTTGGGGGAATATTGAAGATCCCTCGTCGTGGACATACTAACTCCATATCCGTGTGCTCTGACGCACACCGG